>NW_027176153.1:6414222-6504222 GCF_023055335.1 Clinocottus analis
CTTCAGGACACAGATGTGCTTAATTTCAGGGAAGGTAGCAGAGTACAATGAAGCACACTTAGAGCGAGTGACAAAGTATATTGAGAGACCTTTATGTCTCAACCTAACATTGGATGTAGTGTACGTGGTATATTTATGAGCAGTGAAGATAGATGGGATGGGTGGTGGATGGGAAACACTTTTATCCAGGAGACCACCTTTTGTGTTGTTACTGAAGTAAATTCTGTTGTTCCTTTACGTCGTTACCAAGTCACGTTACAAAGTCACGTTACCAAGTCACGTTACAAAGTCACGTTACAAAGCCACGGAACAACGCCACGGAACAACGCCACGTTACAACGTGGCTCCTCCTGAGTTTCTCCTGTGACTGTGTCTGTTTGGTGTAAACAGGATGTCTATGCAGCGAATAGGTTTACAGATGCGCTCCTTAGCGCTATCTATCGTCGGGGAGTTTGAAAAGAAACAAACGCGTCTCTGAATTTTTTTTTTTGCCGTGAGATATTGGTTGTGTGAGCGTGTGAAAACATGAAAAAGTGTGTGTCACACGGCGAAACCGTGAGAGTTGGTAGCTCTGAAGTTACGCTGTTATGATTGCTAGGTTTTTACGTTTTTTAAATTTTTGTATCTTTTTTCTAATCTTAACCAAGTAATTTCGTTGCCTTAACTTAACCAATCATTTTACATCCTGGGGTACATTTAAGGTACTGCACAGTGGGAGCATTTTCATTATGCCAAATCAATATATCTACAAGCCTGATATGAGGTTAACATGAAACATATTTGTTCTCCATTCGTCATATCCCATGGTTTCTGGCTACTAGGCTAAACAATTAGTGATGCTCCACAAATAAACAAGCAGCCGGGATTGAATAGAACAAAGAGAGAATATTTGTTGGTCAGTCAGTCAATCACTTTGGTCCAGACTGGTTTGTCTCAGTACTTGAAGGAACAAGACATTTTATATCTTTGTGGATGCCTCTGCTGTGATTGAGCCAACCGAGTTTTCATCTTTTCCTGCCCTCCATATCTCTGTCTTTCTCTCCCTCTCTCTTCCTCTCTCTACCCCCCCCCCCCTCTCTCTCTCTCTCTCTCTCTCTCTCTCTCTCTCTCTCTCTCTCTCTCTCTCTCTCTCTCTCTCTCTCTCTCTCTCTCTCTCTCTCTCTCTCTCTCTCTCTCCAGCAGCCGTGGTTGCCATGCACACCAACCGTGTGTGTAGACTTCATGTGGATTGGTAGTAGTGGTTAATACAGGGTTCACAGGATTATCCTCACATATTACCTGAGCCCTCCTCCATATCGGACTTCTCTGAAGTTTCACATCACATGAAGTGGCCGGATGGGCTGTTGAAAATTCACTGAAGCTTCACTGGATTTTCAGTTTCGAAAACACACTGAACCTGCTTCCCAACTCAAACAGACCGAACAGAGAGAACATCAACAGCAATAGTTCAGCCCAGTCACCAGAATAAAACTGTTAGAATTGTAAGTTTCTGCAAACCAGAGATACTGACTGCAGTTACTGGATCCCTTCACTCTTGATCTAGCGCCATCAGCAGGTCAACATGTCATATTTGTTCATGAACACTTTGGTTCATGTCCAAATACCAGCTATTGACATTCCCATGTTAGATGAGCTCAGGGGCTTTATGAAACCAACAATATCCTGTTTTCTTCTGAAAATAGATTCAATGAAGACGTCGGAAACCAAGAGAAGGATGTGATATTATTGAGTGATGACGATGCTGCGCTCCCGCGAGAAGCTGGAACAATTATCAGGCAATTATGAACCAAAGACATGGTTTTAAACTCATTTGCAGCAACAACATTATCTATACTTTCCTATTTAAAATATTTGTGGATTTACTGCCCTTTTTTACTTGTTACGCTGTGTACCAGTGTCACAATCCGTGCTCAGGACAGTCAAGGAGGTCTTAAAACTTGCATTATGACCACCAGGGGGGAAGACTCCTCTTAATGCAGAAATTTTATGGAAGTCTATAAAAAAAATGACTCTACTTCTCACATGATTTTTTGCCTGGTGTAGTAGTTTCAAGGCTTCTTCAATACAGCATGATGTTCATTTAGTAAATGATGGCCCATATCATAACAGCGATGGCAGGGGCTGCCATGCAATGTGCCCTCTCCATCCAACCATTCATACACCACAGAAACGGCCTGCGGGGGCGAATCACAGGGTTAAGTGTCTTGTCCAAAGGACACATTAACATGGACTCGTGGAGCCAGGGATCGAACTGCCAATCCTTTGATTGAAGGCCAGTCGGATGATGGTGACGGTATGTTGTTGTGCCTGGACACCGCATACAAACACTAGAAGAGTGGAGTGAAGGGGCTGCGCGGCTGGAGCTTTCTACGGCCCATTTACAATATGCCGAAACACAGATATGTTATCTGTTGGTCATAGCTACCACAGAAGATACTTTCTTATTTGAAATATTTGTGGATTTACTGCCCTTTTTTTACTTGTTACGCTGTCAGAATATTATACAAACTATGAATATCATACATGAACATAAAATGCATGTACATTCTTTGTTTATAGATATACATATATAAACACAGATGTTTAACTCATGCCTATTAAACTCCTTAATGCTAACGGTTTATGCCTATAGTGATCATGGGATTTATTTGTCTCTGGGTTCTCTGCATTAATGCATCATGTTAGGAGTTAGGACATGTGGGTGGAGCGGCTAAAGAGAAACCAGGGAAAAGGTGAGGGAAATGGAGCTTCAATAATTAATTAATCGCAAAAGAAACATTAAATATAAATCTACATTTCATTATTTATTCAATATTTCCTTTGTTTTCTTTTGCTTCTGCATCATGTGTACAAACCCTAACGAAGCTACTTCAAAATGTGCTTTTATTTTCTTATTAATTCTACTTTATTTACAGGAAACATGTAAAATTGTGAACCTCTTCTAAAAGGTTTGTATTTAATTTATTTTTTGCTAATTGGTTTGCACCGTAGGATGTGAAATATAGTGAAAAACAGAGGGAAAAGTCTGCACAGAAGCGAGATGACGTCAATTATACCACCAGTTGTGTTAAGAAGAGAGAATACAGAGGCATGTGTTCACACACACACACACACACACACACTCCTCAACACAGATACACACACATTCCTCCACAAACACTTTGGGTGCCGTGGTATGAAATGAGACCGTTCCCATGGCAGGATGTCACACGGGCCTGACAACAGGGCTCACTCTCCCCAGAAGCATTGATTATATGTTTTTCTTGCGCATTGAGTTTTCCCAGCTGTTTTTCCGGCAACAAACACCTGCAGTTACCCAGAAGGTCTGCTTAATCCACCAACTAAATCTGACACAGGTCCCATCTGTTCCTCAGTCAGACCGCGTCCACTCACAAGACTGTGTTCTCTGACCAGCAGCGGGGAAGTAAATGAGCTGCAAATCCGACAAGATCTATTAAACAAGACCTTCAATTGGTTTAGGTTTCATTACTGTCACCTGGAGTGGAAATTTCCCATTGTATTTTGGTCCGTGCAACTCTTACTGTACTTGGTGGTGGATTAAGTCCATTGTTGGCCTCACTGCCCCAATAAAACCCTATGCACTGAGTCTGACTATGTGCCGGCTGTGCTAGTCGGTAGCTGTGTGTTGGATGGCAGATGGACACTTAGAAAAGTGTGAAGTGATAAATGGACTGCAAAACATGCAGACGAGTAACATCAGATTTGTGTGGTAACAGAGCTAACAGTCCAGTTTAATGCTAGCAGCACTATTGTGAGCTAAACGCTAGTATCAGCATGCTAACAGGCTTCGGCTGCAAAAAAAGGTTAACATTTTCCGTAAATTTGGAGTTAAAGGGTAGCTTTGGTATTCTTCCACCCTATATCACCATGTTCTTGTGTGAGTAATTGTAATTAAATTGGCTGAAGCAGATCCTCACCGTCACGTTCGTCCACTAAAGAGTTTATTTGTGCCGCCGACAAGCTCAGATTTCCAAAATATCTGGCAACCTAATCGAAACAGCCCTGCAGATAATAAAACCATGTTTTGTTTTTTTACCATAACCAATTTCAAAGATCATTGTACCTATTAGTGACCCTTCACGGTCCACTTGAAATCAAATTTGTTGCACACAACATCGTAAGTCCTTGAAATGTTCACGTAAGTATTTCAGGTTTTGTCTTTATCTTAACCTCATGTTTAATTAAGTCAGTAAAAAACATTGCACAAAAGACATAAGTATTAGCGCTGAAGCGGTTTGGACAAACACTGAATCCCATCATGTTCGTTAAGGCGACTCGTGATCTCTCCACGTGAGTAGTAAGAGCACCAGGTAGAGGTTAATGAAGCCCATCTACACACTTCAAAGGCTGCTGAGAAGTCAATGAGCCGACACTGCTTTCAGCCAATAACACTTAACCTCCACTGGCATCAGAGCAGGCCAACCGATGAATGGTCACAAAGTCAATGTTGCAAACAACACACACCAGTGAGCAACAGAGCTGTGTGATGAGCATAATGTTTGTGAGCAGCCAATGGAGAGAGGGAACGAATGTGCAGAGATGGATACCACAGAAAAAGTCATTGTTGTCCTGTGATTGATTTGATTATTAAAGATATTAATTGACTGAGTGACATGGAGTGTGTGTAGCAGATCCTGAACTGACTTGAGTGAGCCATTGAGAAGTCAATGGACAGACGTGAATGACAGCAGAAAAACACATCTGTCCATTGACTTTGCATGTAAACTACTCGCTCCAATAATTCGCAAGGCGTTTGGTGTGAACGCAGCATAAGCAGCAAAATGTAGTGTTTGTTGGCAGGTCCCGAGGCTAGGAGTTTCCCTCTAAGGAAGGCGAAATGATGACTACATATATATTCCGCTGGACAGGTAAAGACGATACTAATCGTTGTATCTGATTCTGGGTAAGATGTCAAACATGTTTCTCTAAAGACCATAAAATCCTGCAAGGAAAACTTCTCAATGGCTCACTCAAGTCAGTTCAACCCAGACACGATGGCGTTTGGTGTTCCGACGTTTGTGGGACTTCCACAACAAGTATAAAGCAGAACTAGTGTTTATTTCATGGGTGGATGGCAGAAATGGTAACTGTTTATACACAGAGTTAGGCGACAGAGACAAGCCACGCCCCCGCATACGCAAATGGCACAAATTAATAATGATTCATTTTGAGCTTACAAATCACAGTGATTCATAGTATGAGGAAATAATACACTCGCGAAATCATACTCATTAAAATTCTATTGCATTGATGCTAGATCGCTCGAAATGGTACACACTCGCCCTTTGGAGACTTTCATTGATACAAAGGCTCCATATTCCCTTCATTTTCAAACTTGTAATCTTATATTAAGTTACATATGCAGCATTACTCTCCAATGTGCTGCATAAATGTTGCAGTGAGATGTTGCTGCTACATCTTCACCTTGTAGCAGGGGGGGAAGGGACAGGTCTAGCTCCAGACAGCCACGGTCCAGGGAAACTTGATGCGAGGAAGCACAGAGGCTCCTAGAAAGTAGTAGAATTAGCAATGTGCATTGAAAGACAATAATTTATCCAGGAGAGAAAAAGAGGAGAAAGGAGAGGGGAGATGAGAAAAAGAAGAGGAGAGGAGGAGCTCAGTGTATCTTAAGATGCCCCCAGCAGTCTAGGCCTATAGCAGCATATCTAGGGAGTTGACTGACCCAACTTCTCAAAGAAAGCTTCCTGGATGGAAGATCGGGGTCAGCCCTAACTATAAGCGCTGTCAAAGAGGAAAGTCTTAAGTCTAATCTTAAATGTGGTGACTGTGTCTGCCCCCGGACTGAAAGTGGAAGCTTATTCCACAGTGGAGCTTGATAACTAAAGGCTTTAGCCCCAGCCTATTTTTTAAGACTCTGGGAACCAAAGGTAACCCTGCATTCAATGAACGTAACTCTCTAGTTGGATAGTATGGAACTATAAGCTCCTTAAAATATAATGGTGCATTACTAGTTAAGGCTTTATAGGTGAGAAGGATTTTAAATATAATTCTAAATCTTACAGGAAGCCAGTGGAGAGCAGCTAATACAGGAGTAATATCATCTCTCTTTCTAGTCCTCGTTAGTACACGAGCTGCAGCATTTTGTATCAACTGAGGAGAACCAAGGGCCTTACCAGATCAGCCTGATAATAAGGAGTTACAGTAATCTTGTCTTGGAGTAACAAATGCATGGATTAACGTTTCTGCATCATTTTGAGACAGGATATACCTGAGTCCCGGTTATTGAAATACTGTATTAACCAACTGTGAATCAGCTTGGAAGTTCCTGCAAAGTTATGACAAATATCTTTGGCAACAGGCACGAGGCCAGAGCCAGTTTTGATCACCGATAAGTTTCAGTATGTAGAGCAGCCTCTTCTATGACAGCATTTTCTTGCACTGTTGTCTCATTCTTCTATTTCCACAGAGAAACATCAACTATTTCTTGAAATCAACAAGCTAAAGAGATTTCCATAGGATCACTGTGGATGGTGTCCTTTTTGTTTGTGTTTTTTGAGGAGATCAAGTATTTGATGTTTGTCGGCTTTGTTAAAGCTCCACTTCATGTCGGCCTTTACCCCTAAATTGGATAGATGCAGTTCAGTGGTCCAGCGAGGACATAGATTAGTTCTTAGTTAGCTTCAGCTCAGCCAGATGTAACCTGAGTGAAGAGGGTGAAGAACAGCATTAAGGCCCTGATTCTCTTATTCGAGTGGCAAGGAGGCTTTTCTGGCACGAGCCAGAAAAGCCTCACAAAAGAGAAAACTCATTTTTGGCTCCACTCATCAGGTGCTATCAGGTTTCACTCCAATTCCCCTCATTATCATTCATTTTTATTCATCTTCACTTCGCTCTCTCTATTCTTCACAGATTCTCTTGCTTCACTTGTTTTGCTCCCGTAGATGAGATGAGGGTGTAGGAATAATTTCAGTTCTTTCTCATGTCTTTCTCTCCGGCTACCTGTCTTCATTGCCACAGTTGTCTTTCTCTGTCCATCTAAAATTCCATTTGGAAAGAATGAGTGGCTTATAGTGTTCCAAGGCATTAGCTTGCAATGGATTTACCTCAAGTGACCCCACAGAATAAAAATAAATGACCTGACTTTGCATTTGAATGAAATTCATTGACTAAAGGTGGTTTCCATCAACAAACAACAAGCTTTCTTTTTGCCAGTGACAAATAACAATAGAAGCTTTGATTGAATTATGTTGAGTGTATTTGTTTTGTCAAAGTGAAACAATATGAGCTACATTTGGGAGTGACATATATATTTACGGGTCCAGGGCTGTAATTTGTCTATTTAATGGAAGCAATGAGAGGAGGTTAATGCTAGTTGGATTAATCGGTGGAACTGGGCCCAACAGTGGCCGACTGCTGCCCAGCCACCACCAGTGACAAGGGGATGTGCGTCACAGTTTCACATCAAGGTTGCTATAAATGCACAATATAATTTATATTATTCTTTAAACAATAAAAAAATAATAATTACAAGAGGTATTTATATCTGACCTGTTTTCAGTATATTTCGCCCCACAAAATGGAGACGACACTGTGTGCAAAATGGAAATTTGACACTGTGTGCAAATTTTAGATTTCATTTTGCACAAACTCAAATATGATTGATGGTTGATGATAATGCTCCGGTCACATTCACTCAGGTCATGGACTTTGGCCTGTGATGACATCAGGCTACGGCTTGATTTGTCCCACAAACTATTTCATCCAAAGTGTCTCATCAGGGAGAGCATTACAGGAGGTGTGATGTGGAGCTGGATGTTCTTCTTCTTTTTTTGACTCCATTTTCGTTGACACCACCATGTGGTTTTTACCATTGTGAACACAGCACCCATTGGCGCGGCACGATGAAGCAAGACAATTTAACTGCATTTCAGGGCATGCAAGAATCTCTTAGTGTCAGTGAAGTTGAGGAACAGACTATTTAAAACACCAAAGTCATTGATAGAAGCAGCGGTGGAACTACTTTGTTCTGTCAGGTTGTCAATGGAGTCTTGTGGTTTTGAAGCGAGCACAGATAACAGCTTCAGTTCCCCATCACAAAAGGCTGTCTGACAACAAAGATGGGATGTGAAAATATTCTAAATATGGAATTCACTTAAACTTGTCCTATACTGGTACTCATGTCTATTTCTCCAAATTAATTAAGCATCCATTGTAGGTAATACTTAGACTATGAATAGGTACTTCATACAGTCCCACTTCAAAACAACGTCTCAAGAGGGACAAGATTCATATATATATATAGAAAGCATCACCATGGAAATATGTAGCATATTTACACATTAATGCGGATTCATCTTGTCATCATCTACTTTGTTTCTATATGTCTTCATTAGATAGTAACCCAGGACGTCAGCCTCCTGTTGAGCTGCATCTGATACAACATAGAGGGCATTACATGAGATTACATGACCATGCTACAACAGCGCTTACATAAAGCATGAGCTTATCTGCATGAGCAGATGTAGCCTGATGTGTTTTACATAAAGGGTGCTGTGTTGCCTGTACATCAGGTTCGTGCACAATGCTCCATCTCTTGGGACTGAATGACTAATACTCAATAATTCCTCCATCTTTTAACATGTTAACATTTAAGCTGTTATTTGTCAACATTGCCCAAACAGTTTTATTTAGTAAGTGTCATTATTTTTGTTAATAATGTAATGTGACAGGCAGTTGGAGCACCTCCAAGACTACCGGAAAAGTCTCCTGCATGTGTAAAGCATCGCAAACAGAAGGCATATGTGTTCCTTGATAAAAGATATGAGCAGGATAGAATTCATAGCTATTAAAAAAGTTTTTGTTTCGCCATGCTTAATACAAGCTTGATAGAACAAGCTTGTATTATCACTTCATGAAGACGATACAGTTAACATGTTAGCACACAGTTGTCTATTTACACAGCCAGCACACATGGGGCTATATAAACAGACATGTGGAGGGGTGTCTGTGTCCAACTCTGTCTTTTAGCTCTGTTGGTCTCCACCACATCCTGAGGAGAATATCCGTCTCCTAAATTGCTAAATGTTCCACTATGTTCACTAGCTAGTCTCTGGCTGTAATCAAAATTGAACACTATGATGTAAGGATTACTATTTATTGTGTTCAACCTGTAGAGTATATGGATTTTATTCAGTTCAGTTTCAAATTTTTCGTCCATGTCAGATGATTTCAGCAGTTAGAAGAAGTTCTTGATTGAAACTACAACGTATCTTGAATTGCACCTCAAGTAGTCTCATGTAACATTTAGTGTAAATAGCTGATGGCCCAAAACATTAACCCATGGGGTTGTTACATTGAGGATATTACAACAACAAAAACAAAAGCAATGGGAATTCACACTGGCTCCTTCTAAACAACAACTGTATTCTGCATCAACAGACTATAACTAACCTTGAGATCTTTACCCACTCTGAACTACACTGTAAAAACTGAGCTCCGCTGACAAATTTCACAATGGTGCGTGATTAAAAACCCAGAGGACGCTGCCAGTTCTCTCACCAGTGGCCCAATATGTTGGTGTCTAGAATGTTGAAATATCAAAATGAATGTGATAATGTTGCGGTGATGTAATGACAGATGCAGTTCAGTGAGAATCTCTCCTGATCTACTCTTGCGTCGCCATTCCTAAAGCATACATGCTGCAAGGCAGTGTAATGTACTCCATTGCCTTGTGCGTCGAGTGTACACATTCATACACACAGTGAGCGGGTTAGGACACTAGCCAAGGCGTGCAGTCCCATTCAGCATCTGTTGGCTTATAAAGGCAATGGTGCAGCTGAGGACAAGTCTCTTTTCTCTGCTCCAGTTAGAGATGCGGCACATCCCCTGCAGCCCTACAGAGAACACTGCCGACGTATTCCCCTTCCTCTCCACCGCTGTCTTGCTTCTGTTATTCTCATGTTCCTTTTTTTTTAAAACTCATGTCTGACCTGGCTTTCCTCCCTCTCGCATCTGTCTCCCATGGTTGTGTGTTCTCCTTCTTATTTAGTTTTGGGGTTATTATTACTTCCGTCAAGCAGGTTATGTTTTCGGGTCGGTTTGTTTGTTTGCCAGCAAGGTTGTGGAGAAAATAGTGGCCCGCTTTTTAGGATTTTTAGCAGGGGTCTAGAAAGAGCCCAATAAATCTGGAAGCACATCTGAACTAAATTTAATTATGGAAACGTCCATAGCAGAGGAAAATTTGTGTTTGTGATCGTGCACATTTATTTGGAGCTTTGGTGCGAGTGAGTTCAGACACCGAGGCTGACAAAATGAGCAGATTCACAAAGCTCAGACGCAACTCGTCATGAGCAGAGAGCAGTCTGCAAACATTCTGGCAGCAGCGTCGCGTCGGGGACGACATTTCACATTCGTTGCATTGTCTTTTCAAAATAAACTTCCAACACAGGTGTTCAAGTGTTTAGGTTTACTAACGCAAAAAAAAAAATACATGGTCAAGTTTAGGAAAACATCATGGTTTGGGTTATCATTAGTGGTTTAGCGGCCCACTGTCAATTCATACAGATTCCCTTTGGCGGTTCTGTGTGCTTGTGAACCGCTGACAAATTACACAGTTTAACGCAAACCTTCACAGTGTGAAATAAAGTTTTACTGACAGGACATCTGCATCCATGCTTTTCTGGTTTGGCGAATATATTGATAATATTACATTTAATTTGTCTTCAAATTGAAAGCTATGATCAATGATCTCTTGAAAGTATATTGGCTTCCCTTTTTCTTTAGTACTTCTTCGATCAGTGACTCTATTCCGTGAGTTTTATGATCCGTTGCATCACTAGTTATGATTGGTGCGTTTGTCACATAAATACTTACTACCAATAACTACTATTGTTATCTAACTGGCATTGATAAGAACAGTAGTTACGAAACAAACTCAAATGAGTGAAGTCAACGTTGCTTTGGTTTCATACAGGACAGGAGCAGCAGACTTCTGGGTGAAAGTCCTGTGCTTGTTTGACCATCCAACAAGGACGTGTATGGGTTTGCATTGAAGTTGAAAGACTGAACAAGTGGATCAGAGTCAGTGTGGTAAAATCAGGCCGAGCTCTTGATGCCACATTCAGTCCGGCCCTCCATCACCACAAAGCTGAAGCTGCCCGTATTGATTGCTCTGTCATTAAAATGTATGTCGGCCTGATTCATGTATTTATGGAGGGCAGGCTGCAGGTTGCTAGGGGGACAAGTGATGCACCCACAAAACCTTCATTCATAGGATTTATGTCCTTGGCCTTTTGCAATGAGCTATGCTTTGTGAGTGTGTGTGTGTGTGTGTGTGTGTGTGTGTGTGTGTGTGTGTGTGTGTGTGTGTGTTTGTGTGTGTGCATTTGTCTATGTTCCATTTGTCAATACCTGTAACATTAATGCGAGGTGACCTATTGTGTCGTACACATCTCTCACGGCAAAAACAGACATCATGTCTGAAAGTCTAGTGGACGGAAAACATAGAAAATATACATTTACCTGTTTATTTTCCCACTTTATCTATTTAAAGATTTTTACCGACTCACCAAAAGGTACCATTAGATAATGCCGTATGTGCAAAAGTTGAATGGTTATGTCTATTAGTTTATTTTTACCTTTATAAAATGTGTCATTTAAAAAAAAAAAAAACATCTAGTTGAATGCTGATTTCTTTAAATTTGTTTTTGCTCATAGTCTGAGCCAGAAGTCTCCTCTTCAGTAGCTCTTACATCCATCAAACGTTCCACTTTTCTTCCTCTCTATATTCTGAAGCTTTTTACAGAGGGGTTTGTTCTAATATAGCCTGATATTAATGATTGTTGACAGCATTTTCTGTTTTAAGTGATGAAAAGATATATCAAAAATTCCCTTTGACTCTAGCATGTCAACAAAGTACAAGAATATTTTGAAGCTGACTGTATCCAATGTTCAGATTTCTGTTTAGAAAATACATGCAAATACGCACTTATTTAAGAAAAGAATGCTTAATTTACAACATACAAATATGCATTGTTGCATTGTCATGCAAGTATTCCACTGGGGAAGTTTAATCTTTTAGTTAAAATGTGCCCTCCTCTTTAATTAAAGATTAGTAGAGGGAGTCAAGGTTTTTTGCATGAAAACAATCTCAGATTTTTAATAACATGACAATCATGGCCTGGGGACGGGAATGGTGGGAATACCAATGAACCTGCGTGCTGTCAGTCAAATGCTGGTCCTCTCACTCTACTCAAGAGATTAATCGCATAACACTGATGGAAAAAACTATATTTTAGAGAAAAGTTTAGGAATTTTCAGATTTTCAGAAGTAGTCACAATACACATACATACATTCTTGACGTCTATTTTTTTGCCTTCAAAAAAAGAAAGATTGAGGTTGTAATAGTTTCAACACCAAATAGTTTAAAGCTTCGTTCATTCTTTGACATTATAACTTACAGAAACTTTGCATTCAATAGTCTACCAGCTTCCACCTTCTCTTGCCCTCTCTCTCAAACACACTCACGCACACAGACAAACACACACACACATACAAACACACACACACACACACACACACACACACACACAGTAAGCGACACAAGGCTTTGTCCTCCTCACTACAAAAGATCTCAGTCCTTAGTGCAAAAGTCAAAATGTATTGATATTAAGTAGATCATCGTTTGCAAAATGCAAATGTTTTTCTAATACAAAATATTCTGCTTTCGTGTGAGATATTCTGCCTCATTTGAAAAAACAAATTTTCCTCGTGGTCAAATATGGTTTTCCCTCTCACTTGGAGTAATGAAGCGGGCCAGCAGCAATTTATCAGCACTATGAATTGCATTTACAATAACACAAAATCAGTCGTATGGGACTTTTATATTCCGACAACGTGTTAAAGCACAGTGAAAGTAAGAGAACGAGAGACGCTGAATACAGTTACATTCAAAACAGCCGTTGGAAAATGTAAAATCGTTCTGTTATCGTTGACGTGATGAGACCACTATCGTGTCAAACCAATATGGATGGACACAAAGCTGCCGATGAGGATCAGCCGAGCTCCCAATTAAACATAATTAATTAAAGCCTTTGCTTTAATCTCACCCACATCTTGTAATTACTGCTTTACCCGTTACAGCATCAAATACTCACATTGACACGTAATAGACAAAAAACCACAATAGCATGCTCCTTTGGTGGAATTTTCCTGGAGCCTTTGATGTTCCATGTAGGTTCCATCCCCATCACCCTCTGCCTCATTCGACATGCTCTTTAATATTGCAGGATATCATCTTCATTATCCCTCCCCGGCGCCCCAGTAGCTGCTCACACCTCACCACCCGCTCCATATTATGCACATAAGGGTATTTTATGTCATTACAGTGTGTTATATAATTCATTAGCCTCGTGTGTGGCAGTTGGTAAATGGCAACGAGCAAGCCAGAGGTGCTATTGGTGCTAATTGCCTGGATAGATAATGAAATTCAACATAAGGAGAGCCGTCCTATGGGGGTGGGGTGTGAGGGCCATGTGAGCCGCCTGGTTCTATTTCCAATGTGCGGCAGAGCATCAACACAAACATTTGCCCTGTGAAGGGGCAGAAAAGCACAACTTGTTTTTTAAAGCAGGAAGTCAATTTATCTTCAAGTTAATATTCTGCAACTTTAATTCATCCAGTCTATTTTCCAAACCAGCACCTCCCAATCTTTTAGGTCCATTACCCTTTAAAATGAAGCAGTGTCTACAGAAAAATATGAGCTGCTGGGCCTCCATCAATCCAAGAGGCGCTGTACAATCTGGACATGGTGGCAGTCAAATACAGACAGACAAATACACACTTTGATTAGCGCCATGCAGGTTGTTTAGTTTCTAGTTCATCTAAGTTTCCTTGTGCACCATTAACAGTCATTGTCTAGTGAAAAAACTAAGGTAAACTTTTGAAGAGAAAGCCTCAGCATACAGAAACCTCCATCCTGTATCCAGTATCACCAAATCAACCATAGGAGTGGAACCGTCTTCCCCTCACAGTCCAGGTGGAGCGGGGAGGAAATGGGCTCATTAACCCTGGACCTCTTCACTTAAGATTAACAGAGGAACCACAGACAGAGGAATGGAAGGCATCCCTCAAGATATCAGCTTTCCATTAACAGGAGTCTGATACCAAGACAATGAGTTAATTAAGGCTCTGTCTGTCTTTCACAGAAATACCACATTGAGTGGTTCTGAAGGGAGCGGAGCAACTGGGTGAACTGGGTGATGTAAAGAGGAGGGCCCTGCACTGCCCCCAACTGGTTGTGTGTAAGGTTAATGCAAAGAAACAATATAAACGTCACCTACACTGACTTATAGTAGCTTAAAATAGCATCTGAGTCTTATATTATATTGCCCTCCTCATTTACTCCTTATCTACTATATGAAATAGTTTAGGAGTAAATGAGAAAGGCAATATTATTAGTTGCCAAAATGTGAAATACCAACAATATGACATCAAATGTCTGTTTTATATCATACGTGCTTCCTCTGTTCTTTGTGACCTCCCTTGGTCAGCATGTTGTCATTGCAGACAGACAGTAGTGTGCGATCACAAAGGTGACTCAGCAGAGGTAGGTCATAATACTGTGTGAGCCAATCACAGACCTGATATGTTGCCCTCTTTATTACAAAGGCCATTGTACTTTGCACTGCCTCATCTTTGATTGTGCTCATTTCTATCAGCTTTCCAAGAGGACGTTTACAGTGACTAAACATAAAAACATTAGGATTTACTTGCCCTAAGATTTGTAGTGGGGAGTAGTGTCTGCAGGCTGGCCCAAGAAACCTCCATCAAGAGATCAGTGTGTTTTAATTCCCATCCCTCCAAACTATTTAGTATGCCAGCCATAGATGTGTTATGTCCCAATACAAGTAGTATGTCAAATGCAGTGTGACAATATGTACCCGGATATCCTACGGCATCTGGAGATCAAAACAATTGAGTATTTGAATCACCTCTCAGCTGAAGAAAACAAGGAGAAATGAGATCAAACTGCATGGCTGGGCAGGTTTTTCAATCAGCATGGGTCAATGGCGCTAACGTTTGACAAGTGAAGGACAAGGTATTCTTCATTGTCAAAGCAATTTTGATGGCACGTTTAATGAGCAAAATCCTTTCAGGGTTTTTTTTCCTCGGAAAAGCGGCACGTTGGCCTATTGTTTTGCCTCCAAGCGGGCCATGATGTCAGATGAAAACTACAAATTCTGACCCACAATTCTTTATGAGCAAAGAAAATCAAAGCTCAGAGCAACGTGATGAGAAAATAGTCAATACTCAATTTAAAGCATACTGCATACTCCAGGACATACTATAAAGGGGAGTTTAAATGTCACCAAACACTCACTGCTGTTTGTATAGCTTTATGGTTATGAGGGCGGTGTAATAACTGATGGTGATGAGTTGCTTTTTTTTATTTGGCTCCTGGGCAGTAAATCAAAATTGAACAATAAAAGCCATCCCCAGAAGAAATTACATTTTGAACATAAGTAGTGCTGAGCTACTAAAAGGGGGTAATCCCTTAAGGTGGACTGACCCATATCTCAGTTGAGATTAGTTTATTACACATACGATACATCTGTATTGGTATTAAATTACAAAATAGGGTTCATTGTTCATTTGTCCAACACATGAATCTATGGTTATTTGATGTGTAGATGTGGTGTGATTTTGATACTCACATTTACCTTTACAGCTTGTTAAACGATGATACCATAATCTCTGTGGGGTCATGCTGCATCACAATGAAACATGTTAAATAAGACACGAGCAAACATTAGCATGGAATAAAAAAAATCTCTAAACTATTTCATAAAAAACACAACAACAGGAAGAAGACAAACCTGCAGTTACCAGAGTGCCTCACTTTCCTCACTGCCGTTACCTGCCGTTACCCTGACCGCAGGGTACTCGCTCTCCTTCACACAGCTTCACTATCACATGTGTTTCATTGAAACCTGAAAGCTACTGTTAGCACGTCTGGACTGATGTTTTAACAGGCTGTTTCATGATTTGAACATAGGTCTCTGTTGGTAATTTGTTGCTGTGAACTGAGTAGAGTAGTATTTTAAAAAAACATTGAGGAAAACTATGATGAGTCATTTGGAACGTACACGAGGCTGCTGGATCAGAGGTGCCAGGCCTTAAAAAATAATTAGTACAATCCCGGCCAATCAGGACAGAGAATGCACCCAGACCGCTTTACAGGTAGGTTAAAACCTGCTGGGAATGCAACATTCCAACATAAATAAAAGCATTGCTCTTCCTCTGCAACAGTCTAGTAGGTGAAACAGTATAAGATCTAAGAGAAAAAAATTCCCAAAATAGCTACGGGACATGATGCTGCTAGTCGCAAAATCGTCTCCAAAGTCTCATCTGGAGGTCTGATGTGACCCGACCCAGCATGCACCACAACGTCAGAGCAGACCTTTCATGTTCAGCACATGAACTTTCGCTACAGTCTGCAGGAGATCTTTTTTTTTGGTTTACAAATTCAGACTGGAAGTAAAAACACAGTCATCCTACTGTTGACTTGAGCTTTATTAAAGTGTAAGAGTGGGATTATTCTATACTATTCTTATTTTCAGCTAAATGGATCAAATGTTCCAAACCCACAATGTGTTTTCTCAATAGTTTCTGACTTCTTTTCTGTGGCTCTCACGTCCAAGTTTTCATTTTGAAAAAAAAACTCAATAATTTCCTCAAACATCACTCAAACAGGTACATTTTCTCCCTTTTTTGTCTTCAAAATCCTAAAACATGACAAAATACCTTCAAAGGTTCATTCTAAAACCTCAATATAAGGTTTGCATGTAAAGAGAAAAGAGAGAGACATTTCATACAGCCATATTCATAACTGAATGATGGGGCTAAGCAGGCAATCATGTGGCCAGAAGCATCAGTAAACACGGATCAGGGTGCTGATTTTATAAATAACATATCAGTTCTGATAGTAAACCTTGATATCTGTGTTGGAAAAACAATCGTCAAATATCCCTTCTGAATGGTCGATTCAGGATCAGATCAAGGATGATGTTAGTGATCATAGTCATAAAGGAACTTGTCACGCAGGACAAGAGAACAGAGGAAGATGGTATATCAGGCTTAGATGCATACACTCTTCTTTTTTAGGAATACATTCAGATGTATTACGAATATTTAATTGGTAAAAGCACAGAGCATAAGACCCCGAGCTCCTCCAAATTCCATCTACTTTACTATGTTAATAAGAAGTGCAGTAAACATGAAAAGAGGCAACTACACAAATGGAGGCTTCATGCTCTACATCTAGTAATGGGATTAGAAATAAAAGACCTGGTGTTTATCAGCTCGTTTAGGATCGTCATAAGACCACCATTATGAACTCAGTCGCTGTTTGATGAACATCGCCGTGAGCTTTATACCAGGAACTCGGGTCACAAAGATGTATTTGAACACAACACGTCCAAAACTGTTCCATCCCTGCTGATATGACATTATACAGCATCGCCATTATCATAATTGCTCATATTTACCCACGGCAATGCTTTATAACTGACTCCACACACACACACACGCACACACACACACACACACACACACACACACACACACATGCACACGCACGCGCACACGGACGCACACACAGCACTTTGACTGACAGCCCTCCATCCACCCTGGGACTCAGCAGATGGTTCCTAAGTGTGTCTGAAGGCAGCATCAGTGTGCAGCTGAGACTAAATTGGAGGGTTTGGGTTTTAGGTAAACACAGCAGCTGCTTTCCAGCCCGCTTCAAACACCGGCGGCTTCCCCTCCACTCCTCATCCATGTAGTCATTCACACACATGCTTTGCCTCCGTCTGCCTGGAAGTGCTTGCTGGTTGTTTCATGTTACTGAGCACATTTTCTCCGCTGTAGGACGTCCATGGAAGTCTGGTGAGCAGCAGAGTGTTGTATCAGCTGCTGGAGGGTTTGTTGCAGCCAGAAAAAGAGACACACAGAATGTATGTGTGTGTGAAAGAGATCAGCTTTACTCTCTGAATACCTAGAAAATGAACCATGCACTTCACTTCAATAAATAACAATAATAAAATAACCAGGAGTCATAATATTATGATCGGAGCTGTTTTTTTTCCGTGTTAGTCACCGTTTCAGCGAGTTGCCCTGGCATGACCTCCTGTGGAAGCTGTGTCCCGCTCGCACATGAAGTTCAGTCCAAAATGCGTAGGTGCATCCAACGAGTGTACAGTTACAGTGCTAAACACTGCAGTTATGCGTGTTAACACAGAAGAAAGTAGACTGGAAGCGTACCCTATCACAGTATAATGTGGTATTACAATTGACGGTTATCATGCCGTTTGCATTTGTCTGTGCGGTGTTCACAAAAACGGACAGAAATGAGTGAGAGTGTTCGTGAGTTGAAACCACCAACAGAAGAAGTCTGCCTCTTACAGTGGAGGAAGTTAGTTACACAGCTCACATCTGATGCTTTCTTTTTTATCAAGGTGTTATTATTCTTGTAAGGGTCATTGTAACTAATAATAATAATAATAATATTCATGTTTCCAGTTAGGAAGACAGAGAGGAGAGCATCTTCACTTTGCTTTGAGCAGCATCCATGCGCACACATTTCCAACCGCCCGATGCTGAGGTTAAAGGTTTGAGCATCTTGAGATTAAAAGCTGAGCGCTGATGAGCAGAGAGAGCCTCTGCTGAGCTGCTCGTCTTCGCACAGCAGCATCTATAATGTAAGCAAGCAGCTGGCTGTCATTGGATTGTCCAAGGCCCGGCAAACTTTGCTGAGGCTATTACAGTATTGCTTCTGGCCAACGTCCAGTCGGTGACTGGGTCCACGTCCTCACAGAGACCTGGCACGTCATGCCGTCTGCAAGCTGCATTCGACTGCAGGGCAGAGAGCAGGATTTCAGGAGACGAGAGAAGGTGGATTTTATCAACATCCATGATTCTTGGTGCTCAAACACAGTCAGAGTTTATGTACAATGCTTCCTGATGTTTAGATGTCTGCCATATTATTGCGTCTTGCTGCTGTATATATTGCTCCTGAAGGAATGCACTCCTGTTCTTGTTAAGCTTTTTCTCTCGTTTTTCTCGTGGAGGCTGCAACTGCCAACGGTGTTGGTTGGTTGGTTACTTTACTGCACCCATAGGTAGACTTATTATTTTGCAATAGAAAACGAGGCATCCATCTCAACATACATTACCACAAACACGGACAACCAGACAAAGATGATAAAAGTACTCAAAGCTCCATCTCAGTGCGCTGTTATGATAAAAAAATATGTTCACCTGAGTGATGGTTGCTGGAACAAAGCTGTTTTTATAACGCTTTGTTCTGCACCGTGGGACTAAATACCTCCGTCTAGAGGGGAAAAGCTGAAATCCCCTATGCAAAGGGTGGGAGGCGTCCTTTAAAATGCAACCAAATGACAATACACTATCCTTGAATTGCAGGCAAAGACACAGGGCATCCGTTGAATTTATTCACATTCAGATATTACAAATTTGTGTGAACACTTGAGGAAACTTTTTTTTTTTTAAAACTACTTTACTAAGAACACAAATGGCTTATTTGAGCGCAATAACTGAGTAAGAGCGCTTCAGTGTACTGGCGTGGATCAGTCAACATCAATACCCATCTGAGCTAATTGTGTTTCAACAACGCAAGAACACAATTACGGAGACCAATCGACATAAAGTGCCTTGTTCAGTTTGACCCCAGTGCTCTCGCATTCACGCTCGAACACAGCCGCCCTGTCAGAGCCGCACCGACACCAACAGCAGGCATATTGAGCCAAGCAAATGTCTCCCAGCAGCAAGGCCCTCATCGTGCCCCCAGTGCTGGGGTGGGGGGCGAGGGAGGTCTTGGGGGAAGGGGGAAGGGGGTCCAGTAGACCGAGTGGCCGATCGATGGAATAGAAAAACATGGATTTTGAACAACCACACGGCATTAAGTTCACTCTAAATGCATGGATATTATATTCTCATCCATACAGCTTTGTGACAATGTTTACATTTGTTCTGCAAAAGACACAGACATCTCTCCTTATCCTCTGATCCTGTCATCTATCAGTGTGTGCTGTTCCTCTGCCTCTATTGTATTGTGTAATGTGATTTGGCTTTTCCAATTGCTCTTTGTGTTGCAACTGTCGCACAGCAATTTCAAAAGTTATCTCATCTTCTCTCTTATCTTTTTATCCATCACACCCCCAGCTACTGACGAGTCATTAGTTTGTCTTCCTGAGCTGTGAGAAATGAGACTGACAGTGAAATGTCTTCCTCTGCTATTGACCCTCAGCTCATTACACCCCACAACAGCAAAGGATTGGAAGGCAGCCATGCCAAATGAACAGAAGCAAGATACATTGAACATTTTCAAAAAATCAATGAAATAATGGGAAATTAATAAATAACATCTGCATTTATTTTGGTGTTTCCGTCGTGTCATTCTCATCCACCGTTCTCCGGGAACAATCCTGAACCTGTCACCATCAAATCCTCGAGACTTTCATCAACAGGAGGTGATGGACTCCAGGAAGATTTCTGTAACTTCACGTGTTCACACACTGAAACGTCTGTTAAAACAACACTATACAAGTAAACTGTAAAATATAACATGTATAATAATAATGTATAAACATAAAATGACAATAATGATCAGGATCAGGATTGATCAGGATCAAATGGTATGAAATCGCCCTTCAATTGTCAATGTGTCCTTGGGCAAGACCCTTCACCCCAAAATGGCTCCTGTATAGCTGAGCCTACGTGGTGTGAAAGCGTGTGAATGTTAGTTAGTCCTGATGGGCAGATAGAACCTTAGCCCCTCCCATCAGTGTGTGTTAAAGCGCTTTGAGTGATCGGAAGAATAGAAAAGAGGATAGGTCCATTTACTGTTGGTGTGAATACCTCACAATAATCTGTCCACTCTTCAACATTTGTCCTTGTGTTCTAAAATCATAGATTTACAATCATTTACAAATTGGGATTGAGAAAACATACAATGACTTATGTACTGTATATCTTAACGCTATTAAGTTGTGTTTTGTCAGAGCATGTGTTACTGATGTCGTCCCGTGTGTTTTTATGGCAACATTACAAGAGATGTGTTTATAAAGGTTCAGCTTGTAAAGGCGGCGTGCTCATGCAGCAGGACGTTGCACCAAACTCTATGCTGATGAATGACACTTGTGTCCTTTTCAGCCACGCAGACAAACAAAGCCACTCCAGCAGCTGTCTCAAGGTCTGCAGAGCAAGAGAGGCTGTTCAGAAACAGGGACGCTGCTGCTTGACCTTTGCAATTGTTTCATTATTTAGGCTGGTTTCAAGTCTGTGGCATTAACATATATATATATTATATATATATATATATATATATATATATATATATATATATATATATATATATATATACAGTCAGATGTCTTCACAATAGGAGGAACAGAACCTGATGGCTTTAGTCTGACTGCCTTGACGCCCTTTTAGATTTTTCTACAGATTTCAAGCAATATTTTAATCTGGACCTCCTCCCATCACATTCACAAGCTCATGTAATACACAATCTGACCAATCACAGTCTGTTTTTAGTCACTATCTCTTCTCATCTTTCCTCATAGACATGGCAGACACATTCATCTAGGCCTCCTCACAATACACAACCTTTCTATTTCCACTCGATTTACTTCGGTACAGGATAAAAAATATTTGAATATTTGGTTGGCAGATAATCAGGTCTATGTATGAAGAAAAATCGCAGTGTTAAAATTGTTTTAAAACAATTTAATGCAGAAAATGAAGCCGATTATAAAATAGTCCCCCAACCCAGACGTGTGGTGTGGCTGTGAGCCAATCAATAACCACTTTACCTTTCTTACACAATCCAGTCCTCTAGCCCATGACATCTATACCATCTCTCTATTACATCTATATCAGACTCCCTTCCTTCATATGTATGTCTTTTTCATGTACATTTATTAGATAACCAAGACATGTATAACATTCTTAGCTAAGTGAAATAGAAACAGGCAAAATGTTTCAGCAAACCAACAACATGAAGTTAAACAGCACTAATACGCCACAAGACCAGAGGCAACTCACCCCGACATGACACCAAACACATTCACACTCAATTCAGATTCCTCACCACATAACAAAGACACTTACCGACGTTGATGACATTGGCGGACAGGAAGTGGCTGCAAGGAAGACTGGCGGTGCTCACGAAGGAGTCACCGTCCGTCGTCATGGTGGTCCTCGATCTCAGCGACAGGTTGGGGGAGTCGGTCACCATGGCCAGTCTAGCTGCCACAGACTCCATGACCGCTGATGGATGATAATGTTTAAGGTGTAGCTGCTGACCTCACTCCCCGAAGAGTCTGTCTGTCTGTCTGTCTGTCTGTCTGTCTGTCAGCGCCTTCAGATAGTGTGACGCAGGCAAAGGGAGCTCAAGAAAGATTGTATCTCTTTGGTAAAATTTTTGGGATAAAATCACTAGACAAAGGAACAAATTAAGCTTGAGAGGTTCCTCAAATTGAAGTTCAGCTGTAGTACGAAAGCTGAAAAGGAAGTGGCCTGGGGCAGACTGCCTGCTATCTCGAGCTGTCAAGCTGTCAGAACAATCTTCAGTCCAATATTCCCAAAGCAAAAACCAATCCAATATTCCAAAGTTATGGAGGTCACAGAAGGATGTCTTTGATGAGAATTCCCAGTCCCGTTCCAGAGGAGATGTTCGGCAAGATCCTCAGATGACACGTTTTATTAGAAGATTATGATGAATAGAGTCCCTCAAAAAAAAATGCTTCTGGTCCTCCTTGTCCAGATCATAATCCCAGTCAGGCCAAGCTGCTGCAGTCACCTACAGCAGAAGACACACAGACCCCAGTTTTATTTTAGTATGTGATGAAGGAAGCATCGTGATTAACATTAAACAGCACAAACATATAATTATTATGTATCTGTATTGTTATATGAAGAAACATTTGGAAATCAGATTGCTTTTACTGTATGAACCAATGTGGACCATATCCAACAATAATTTGCAATAAAAATATTATTTAAAAAGAAATAGAGCAACATGTAAGACACTGCAGCTTGAAAAACAACTCATCATTGACAGCGGTGGTGGTTGTTATATCCTAGTGAGGAAATCATTATCAACTAATCAAACAGTATATTAAAGATATTTGTCATTTCAGATCTCAATATGGATATACATATATGACAATATAGCATGTTTTCGAGTAAAAGTCGACACGAAATAACTTCATAGCTCATATGCTATTAAATACTTTTATGTTCACATTTAATTAAGAACCTTTGAACAACAGTTTAGAGAAATTTGAAGTGGAAGGTGCTTGTTGTGCCATAAATATAGATCCTGATATCTTTAAAATATGATTTCATCAAGATATGATTCCATTTCTGTATAATAAATTGTCCTATTGAATTATCATCAACTCAAACAAAGCATAGGCTGAAGGTAAAAAATAACGGTAACAGATGCACTAAAGGTGTCTTTACACACACACACACACACACACACACACACACACACACACACACACACACACACACACTGAAGGCTTTGCACTACCTTTGTCACATGCAATATGTGTTACTGCCCAACACATTGATGTGGACAATATGTTGAATTCCTATTAAGTTCTTCAATAGATGACAATCAGCCGTACAATATACTGTACAATATACTGTAATCAATGGAGCTCATTTTATAGGGAAATAGCCATAAGCAATAACAGACATAATAGGTAATAACAGTGATTGTAGTGTTCCTCTCAATGTGCCTCAATCCATAAGACGACCAGGGGGTCACTGAGGGTCCCTCCAAGCCCCCTCAGGGCTCCCTCAAACTTCACTTGACCTCAGGTTCCAACAGCAATGCCGCAGCTGCGGATGTTACAGCAAGTCACACGCATTCAATGATTCAGATCGCTGTGAGAAAATTAAAGCCGGAGGCAGCAGAGAACTGACAGAGAAAAAGAAGATAGTATGAGCAGAGAATCACGAAAAACAGAAATGTAAGCAATGAAAGGTTAGGGATTTAAAATGTAATGAAAAAAGATATGTAAAGCTCTTTCAAAAGGCATTCAAGACATTCATTTGTGCTGTACTTTATAAGAAGATCGCTTCAGTCTATGTAGGATTCAGCACATGCTGCCGGCATGTTACACCACACCTCCGACTCACTTCACCTCACCTACCTAAGCCACCTTTGTTTGCCTACCTTGCCGCCTTCCGCCATCTCTCACAGAAACCCACCCACATAAAGATTGGATACACCTGAAAATATGTACCTCTCCGCATCAAAGGCTCCTTTAAATCAGCTTTTAAAGTTGAAAGCTTAAACGCAGTGTATGTGATCCAACGCCCTGAGAAGGACTAAACAATGTGCTGTGTTGGGGAGTGAGTCAGGGTTAGCCAGCTAGAGGTGGGCCGGCTGGGGGACGTGTTGAGAACTGTCTCTAAAACGTTGGCGGTCAGATTGACTAAGCTGCAGGTCTGGGCACGTCCCTGTTAGCATCAAACACACACACACACACACACACACACACACACACACACACAGAACAGACTCCACCTGGACACAGGGGAAGGTGTGTGTGTGTGTGTGGTTGGTAAAACGGCAGGGCGCTTTCATTCAAACTACCGTGTTTCAACTAGCCATCAACGGACCCAGGAGGGCATCTTGTAACATGAAACATTGAACAATTCCTTCGTACTTAATGTTGCAAGAATGACTCAGATATGAGGCAGAACTGCATCCGTCTAGTGCTTTAACCCCATGTTCGGTCTACACATGATCCTGTTGGGAGAAAAAAACTTTGCTAGTATTTAAGAGCTTTATCCAACCTTGTGCCACTGTTGACAAGCGGCTGATGGAAAATCCACTGCAAACACAACACAACACGTCTCTCACCAAAGCGCTCCCATCAAGAGGATTAAGGTTTGCATGAATTATGATTTGAGTTTGAAACATACATTCAAATCATGCTCAGTATTCATCATTGAAATCAGCCTAAGTAGACCATTTTTGCATTGTTCTTTACATTTTTGCAATTGGCTACCAGTTGGTATTTGTAGAGAAAATTAATCAAGTTTTGAGTTAGACTTAAGGCTGGTCCACGCCGGGTGCATGACTTGAAAAGGAGACAAAAATGCAAAATACTTCAAATTCTCCAAGTGAATTTGAGTTCCCTCTAGTAAACTGTGACACAGTGTATTTGTCTAGGGCCTTCATTGTGAAAGGCAAGAATAAAAGGAGTGGATCTGGTCTGTCTTGTATTTGTAGTAAAGGTTCAAACGATGAAGCCTTTGTGGATTGTTGGCACAACAGCAAGCAAAACACAAACAAAGATGCATCCTTCCAAAAACATCTTGGGGTGGAAATGTGAGATAAACATCTGGTCCACTTATCTTGGACTTGTCCTGACATGAAGTCCACCATGTGGTGACTTTTTCTGCACAAGTCCCACTGTTTCTTTGTTCCGGTTTGTTAGGAGGCTGTCACAAAATTATATTATCATCATAAATTATGAAATAAGCAACTTTGAATGGACATTCGACGGCGTTTTAATCTACAACAATGGTTCTTGTTCATGACCAACACATCTAAGATGTACAGCAGCCTATGAGGTCACACTAAAAGAGATCAGCATCCACCAGAAGATTTCTCTATTGATTCTATTTTTGAGTTATTTGCTGTTATCAGCACTGTTGCTATTAAAATGTCAACAGTATCTGATTACAGTATCTCTCAATGTTCTTTCAAGCATTCATAATCAGTTACAGTCACAGTCTACATTAAATCAATATTTTTGCAGAGACTCTCAGCCCCCTTATCTCTGCAAAAACAAAAATCTCTATCCTACCTTGTCAATCAAATAATATGAAAAATCAAGGATTGCGGGTCAAAATACTATGAATCATTGCATTTTGTATGAGCCTCTTAAACTTGTCTATTTCAATACAATCTATTACAAGTGTGTCAGTTTGTGGGGAGATCCACAACTTCTCCTTATTTCTTAATTACACACTGCTTTGATAGCAAACATAAAGATGAACATTGTTGAATATCCACTTCTATTACAAACATTCGGTATTCTCTTCATGACAATAAAAAAGGATGTCTGCTACACTCAAATCTGCCAACAGTAATTACATTACTGGCTCTATTCTATCTGTAAAAGTTTTGTTAAATATTCTCTACGGACCCTTTTGAAATCACAGCTGATATCACAGTTTGAGTGAGCTTTGAGAAATTTTAAAAAAAGCAAAGATTGTGGCACACATCAGACTGAATAGAATGGATTTTGCATACGTTGAAGATGATAAACTCTGTTTCTTGGCTCTAGCGAGCATTTTTCAGAAATGGAAAAAAAATGTGGCGAATAGTTTAGCTTCGCCTTCTGCTGACCTCCTCAACTGTCACAGCTGCTGCACCACAGAGACTAAATTATTAGAGGGATGGAGATGAATGTTAAACTATAGGAAAAAATATTAGAGATCAAATAAGTCCACTTATAACTACTGTAGCGCCAAAGCATGGTGTAACAGACAGGTAAGTAGTGGGCGGCTGGCTACTTAGCTAGCTTGTAAATAGTGGTCTTCACAAGTTCCAAAGTTTTTCACAGCTGTTTGAAATTTACTTGAACACAATGTACATGAATAAAAGTGCAAAAAAAAAGATCCAATCTGAAAGGCATGTAAAGACAGAGAGGCCAAGAGGATAGTTGGACCTGATTCAAACAAGGGGCAATACAAACAGACCCAAAGAGAGAGGGCTGCAGTCACAATGAGCAGCAAATGTCCCTGAATCTCACCGTTGAATTCATTTCAATTCAATTAATGTCTGCATCAAATAATAACACAAGCTAACTCAAGGCACTTTTCATATCAGGTCTAGACTGTAATCTATAATTTACACAGATTTCACATTCCCTCATGATCAGGCACTAGGGCAACATGGCAAGACAAAAAAATCCACCTCACAGTTTCACTCTCGTTTGCATTTCACGCATCAAAAAACAATTTGTTTTCTCCTGTGATGAAAAAGCACCACGTGATCAGAGCTGATAGCAACATCTTAGATCTTCTTGGGTATATGTTGGAACATATTGACTTACAGAGACCCGCAGCCGTTCATTAGGACGCTTTCGTGTTCTGAGAGAAATGGACTATTATTCATTTTGTGAATTCATTATTAATAGGCTGCTTGTGTGTTGTTCCTCTTGAGCTTCCCTTCCATGTGAACATGAGTTTTTACTTATCTGAGTAGAATGGGTCAGAGGGGGTTGTATTGCTATAAAGGTTGTAAAGGTTGCAAATTTAGCATTTTTTACCGGGCTATAAATTCACTTGACTTACTTTTTTAATACTTATTTGCTTTACTATTCTACTACTACTGCTACTACTACTACTACTACTACTACTACTACTACTACTACTACTACTAATAATAATAATAATAATAATAATAATAAATTTATATAATACCTTCACGTTACAGCCATCTTTGCAGTCCGCAGACAGACCCCACACCTCAGAGGTCATTTCACCTACACCTTGAATAAGAAAAGTAGCGCAGTAGTAGCACTTTAGTTGCACTTAAATGACACTTACTGATAGCACTTTGTAGTTTAACTTTAGTGAAGAAATTCTACTTTCCTGATTCTTGTTGTTCTGAGTTTGTAAATGCACTTATTCTAAGTCTCTTTGGATGAAAGCGTCAGCTAAATGAAATGTAATGTATTGTAATGTTATGTAATCATCACCCTACATCATATATCGGTAATGTCCATGTATTTTTTTAATATGCTGGTAAAAAGCGGTTACATTATCAACTGGAAAGGTTTCAAGCTAATTTTTGTTTTTATTCTTTTTATTCTTTCCATTTGTACTGCGTTGCAGAATGAATTCCAATTTACAAGACACATCTTGCTGCTTTTTTTTTGGAGCTTTGAGCCTAAAATCTCCACTTCAATAGCATTTATATCCAGCATAGTGCAATTTCTGTCTATATTCTTAATGATTTTACAGTATGGTTTGTTTATAAATCATCTATAGCCTGATTTATACATACTAGATAGTACTAAAAACATGACAAATATTTTGATCTATTTTTTGTTTTATGAAGTGAGAAAAAGAGATATCCAACATTCTCTCTGTAAAACCTTTCAGTCTAATACATCAATAAAATGAAACAAGTACCTGGCTTTATCCAATGTTCACATGTATGAATGTGAATTTGCACATATTCAATAAGATAATGGCTCATTTGCATATTTAAACATTCATTTTTAGAAATTTTAATACAACACGTATTTGACTTAACGTGGGAAGTTTCATGGTGATTTCTATTTGTTTATTGGTTTATCTTATAAAAATGGGGTGTCTCACCATGAAAGCATTGGGGTTACTTTTATGTCATCATTTAGTGGCAAATGTCACACTCAAAATGATCTGCCTGGCCTCGGCTCCAGTTCTAACTTCCGTAGTTTAACAAATCTGTTCAACAATATATGTGGGGTGTTACAGATAGCTAGTAGCTACACCCGCCTTATGAAGAGTAATGACTGTATAATGGAACAGAAGAGTTCCTGAGGGCAGTAACATTAAGCTGTGGGTCAACACCCTTTTGGTTGCTAAGTACAGCGAGTTAGAGACAAGCTCAAGCACGGCCGTGCACTTCACTGTTTCACAACACCAAGCCCAACTGACTAAATGTGTGTGCCGTACAGTTGGCGTGCAATGGACGTCCAATCCACAGTGGCTGTACTTAAAAGTGTCAGAGTAACAAGACACCTCTCATGACTAAAATCTACACAGTCACAATGAGCTAGAATCACGCTTTAAAAGTGCTGTCAGAGGGTGAGTCATCCTGCTTCAGCTCTCTGCGGAGTGTGTTTCAGCTGCCGGTTTGGACCATTGTTATGTCTTGAAAAACATTTTGTCCTCTGGAAAAGTGGCCGCTATGCTGCAGGCGAGAGAACATTACTCACAACGGATTTTCAGAGCTGTATATGTGTGTTTTTTTGGGGGACATAAGTCTGATTACAGTCACATTGTGGGAACTTTCCTGTTTTTAAGGAACGAATTAGCGACAATTGCACGTTCCCATGACATAAACAATCACATTTTAGGATGAATAAAATAAGATAACCCTTTTTAGTCCTGTAGTGGGGAAAGTTGCAACTAAATATATTGAGATTAAGGGCTAGATCAGGTTTAGGACAGATCGCTTTCATGGTTAGTGTTAGTTTACAATACATTGTATGTCAATATAATGTCCCCAAACAGTAATGAAAACACAAAACATGGCCGTGTGTATTTGTGTGTGTGTGTGTGTGTGTGTGTGTGTGTGTGTGTGTGTGTGTGTGTGTGTGTGTGTGTGTGTGTGTGTGTGTGTGTGTGTGTGTATGTGTGTGTGTACACAAGCAAAAGAGGCCACAATTAATAATGCATTGATCGAGAGAGCACTGCAGGAATGAGTCCTAAAACCCAGAATTGAATCAGCATTTCAGCCCCTTTTTTTTGTCTCAAACAGATGTCTGAATTAAAGGTCTGTGGTTGACACAAGCTGAAGAGATGGTAATGTCTTGTTCTACAATAAAAACTATGTCAGTAACTACTCCCCTCCTGAATTTAGAAGCTTTTCTGTGTCTTACAAAAGTTGGTTGCGAACAAGACTTTAAATGAAACGACTAAAGGTCCTCATTATAACACGTGTCCTCCTTTAGCTTAGCGGCGGTGACGTCATGTGACTGTGGTGTGGTTCCTTTATCGCCTCACGTTAGCTTTTTACTTTCACTACTCATTCACACTTCAAAAATCTCTAAGTGATGTTCACTTGTGAAGATTATCTCGCTGAACACAGCATGGAAGTATCATGAAACTTTGTTTGCCACAGTTCATTTTCTTCAACTTCCTGCTTAGCCTACAAAAATACGTCATCTCTGCAGCCCTCTATGATTCTACAGGATTAGACATGAGCACATACAGTATCAGTCAGTAGTTACAAGCCAACAAATACAATGGCCCTTTCTTCCACATTCCCCACCTGACTGTTGCCAACACATGCACACACAATGGGATTCATTCAGTGCACACATAATTTGCAGTGGTTTCACAAAAGTGTGCAATCAGTGGCACTTAAGATAATGTGCATGACAACGAAGCACTGCTGAAAAGCAAAAGTTATGTTTAGTTTTATGATCATCGAATCTAATGCCAACACATGATTCATCATTGTTAAAAAAAACAAAAAACAGATATAGTTCTTCCTCCTTCCTCAAACATTAAAAAATAACTAACTGTGAATATCATTATCATTTACTGTGCATTGTGCTGGTCATGTGACAAAGCACTGAGTTTTGATATATACAGAGTTAGGTCCATACATATCGGGACACTGTATTTTTTATTTATTTATTTTATTACCTAAAACAACTTTAAGTTACATTTCTATAATGAATACAGGCTTTAGCTGCAGTGGTAAGTGGACTTTTGGTTTACAGCTCTGTTTATGGAGCATCGTCTTTTTCAAGGGATCAAAAGTAATTTAACTCAAAAGCTGGTCCATGGACAGATGTGAGTTATACCTTTGTTCTTTCTGAACAGATAAAAGGTGCAAAGTGGATTCCAAGTGTGTAATTATATTTGGAATATGTTGTTGTAAACACAGAACATGTGGAAAGGAGATCACAATTCAAGTAAAAGAATCTCCCTTCAAGACACAAAAACACAAAATACTCGCCTGCGAAAACTATAATTTCAAGGGCTTTTGTTGTGAAAGGTAAAAAATGAGGATGTAGATCTGGACTGCGCTGTCTTCGTCTCGGTTGAAAAGAAAAGTAAAATTTGGAATAAGGAGCTGTCAAATAGATTTTAGTATAAACCTTGAACCTATCTGCACGGTTAGACTGGTTGATGTCTTTATCCGTGGTGCGAAACCTCCACCATGCTTCAGTTAATATGTGTGTTTTGCGTGACAAAAAAAACAAAAGTTATAGTGACGATGTCTTCCAATGTGTAAGGCTGCAAAAGTAAAAAATAAAACAGAGATAAACGTGAGCATCAAGCTCAGCAACGCAATGAGGAATGGATGTGCACAAAAGACAACAGTATAGTGTCAGGATCCTTTGGTAAAGAAAGCATGCTTCACAACATCCGGCCAAGTGAAGAATACTCCAGGAAGTAGGCATATCATGTTCCATAATCCATCATAATACTTTAGACCCTTTCACACCTTGCATTAAAATATGTCTTGTATCCATATTGTTGCCACACATGACTTGAGATGATAATATTTACACTCTGCATTAATGTGTGCCTCCGGTGTCCACACTGAGATCAAATTGGAATTCTGTCGCTACAAACGAACAACAGAACCTGATATGTATAGAGAGATCCTGCTCTCCTCTCATGTTGTTGTACGCAGACTGAAAAACACATTCACATTTATTTTTTTTGGTTTCAAATAACGGCTTTGACCACAAAAATATGCTAAAACATTGATGTTGCCAAGAGGACGAATCCTGACTTTGGTGACCCCTGATTTTTTTCTTGTGCCATCCTTAAGTTACTATTTAAATTTGTCATTTTATGACCGGTGATCAAAAGTCGCACACCTGGTCATAGCTTATACGTCCTTATACCTTATATGTCTTATAGCAGGACCAGAAGGCCCCAGTTGACCGTTCTCTGCAAGACATCAAAATGTAGTGGGCAGATCACCATGAAAATCATGTATGCTCCCCAGGGGATGAACCCTTTTCTATCTGGACAAAACATTAGTGTTCTAGCTGCACCGTCCACGAAAACCAATGTCTCCTCGTATATATAACATATTAAAACGAAATGTTCTGAGGATATTTATGGTCCACAGACGTGACCTCCTAAAGCTTTCTGTGACCTCTAGTCATTGTCAGTCCTAGTTTCCCTTTGTGCACAAGAACTATCACAATTTAATGGACACATTGTTGTGAAATGTTGTTTATTCATGCTCTCCAGAGGCAGAACCCTTTCCATTTTGTTCACAGTATGAACATCCCTACACAGCTATGGGCAAAATAAAAAATGTTGCACTCAAAATATTGATATTCTAATTAGGATAATTTATTAGGCACATTTTTTTCAATGAACCTTTTTGGATTTGAATGACAAATTGCTTTTATTATTATTATTGTAAAATAACAACATGATCAGCATCTTGTTTGTTTCATCTTTAGATGAATCATTTCAATTTGTTTTCTATTTGTTGCTAATACACAAATGTGTATCTTACACCCAGAGGAACCTTTTACTTTCGTCAACATTATGTTGAATAAATAGAAAGAACAATACCATTAGAAGCAAAACACTTTACCGCCATATTGGATTGTTGAATCTCTCTGATCTTTATCCCTAGTAAGGTACTAGATTTTAATTCTGTTACATCCCTGTGACTGAACCAAAAGAGGCTGAAAACCAACACCCTGCTGAAAATCAAGCCTCCACAAAGGGACAGAGAACCAGCTCTTCTCATTAAACTACCTATACCTGCCAAAGATGGGTGATACAGTTGGCCAGCAGAATGTCACACATCGTATTTCACACACACACACACACACACACACACACACACACACACACACACACACACACACACACACACACACACACACACACACACACACACACACACACACACACACACACACACAGTTATTGAATTCCTTGCTCGGATGAAACCAGATGAAGAAAAATATGAAAATCCTCAGAATGGGTGCCAACTCTGCTGTTTACTGACACAAGGCCAGACTAGGGGTTATTTGGTTTTATACTTAAACAACGTGTGACAGAAAAGAAAAGCATTGGCGGCTTCCATCTGTTCATACACACTAAAATCACTGCATGGCCTAGCAGACCTGACGCTGCTTTGCACCAAAGACGAAAGTCTTGAGTACAGCAATGTCTGACGGCGTCTGTCCTGGAGTCCTGAAGAATGTGCCTTTGACCAAACAACTGCTGCTTACCACATCTCTTTTTTATGTTGTTATTGGACCACTGGCATAGTCTTTGTTGATCCTCTAACTTTTCATCTAGCACCATCCTCGGATCAAAGTTTGAATTTGTCCAATCCTTTAGTTTTAACACTATCCACCTCGTCACATACCGATACTTTGTCAGACTCTTTGACTTCCAACAGACATCTGCCAGAAAACCGCTGTTCAGTCACAATATGAAAAGGACTCAAACAACAATTTTTTTCCAAAACCTGACCAAGACAGAAGTTCATTGTGATAACACCGTATGCATGTAACGACCAGAAATTGACATGACGAGCTAGCTTTTGTAAGAAAACGCACAAAAAACAAAGGAGTAACTTCCTTCATCACTCTCCTGCAGTCTTCGAATATGTGAGGCTGCAAAAGTAAAACTAAAACAGAGATAAATGTGAACATCAAGCTCAGCAACGCAATGAGGAATGGATGTGCACAAAAGACAACAGTATAGTGTCAGGATCCTTTGGTAAAGAAAGCATGCTTCACAACATCCGGCCAAGTGAAGAATACTCCAGGAAGTAGGCATATCATGTTCCATAATCCATCATAATACTTTAGACCCTTTCACACCTTGCATTAAAATATGCCTTGTATCCATATTGTCGCCACACATGTCTTGAGATGATAATATTTACACTCTGCATTAATGTGTGCCTCCGGTGTCCACACTGAGATCAAATTGGAATTCTGTCGCTACAAACGAACAACAGAACCTGATATGTATAGAGAGATCCTGCTCTCCTCTCATGCTGTTGTACGCTGACTGAAAAACACATTCACATTTTTTTTTTGGTTTCAAATAACGGCTTTGACCACAAAAATATGCTATAACATTGATGTTGCCAAGAGGATGAATCCTGACTTTGGTGACCCCGTGATTTTTTTCATGTGCCATCCTTATGTTACTATTTAAATTTGTCATTTTACGACCGGAGATCAAAAGTCGCACACCTGGTCATAACTTATACGTCCTCATATCTTATATGTCTTATAGCAGGACCAGAAGGCCCCAGTTGACCGTTCTCTGCAAGACATCAAAATATAATGGGCAGATTACCATGAAAATCATGTATGCTCCCCAGGGGATGAACCCTTTTCCCTCTGGACAAAACATTAGTGTTCTAGCTGCACCGTCCACGAAAACCAATGTCTCCTCTTATATATAACATGCGTTGTTCTCTGAACATCGAACATTGGATGTGTTTACATTGTAGTTACTCGAAAAGCCCAGTGTGTTTCATACAGGCGCTGAAAGGCACCTTGAGCATCCCAGACACCGAGGGGATGACAAAGTGTCAGTATCTCATTCCCTGGAAACTATAACAGGCTGCTGATTTATGATCAAGCTCATAACATCGCCAAGACTAAAATTGTAATTTGTTGAGCAGTCAACTATGGACTTTAATTGCTTAATTGTAACAGCAGCGTTAAAATCAACTTATCTAAACAGGTTTATTCATGAAGGCCGGGTTAGGACAGTCTGTCGACAGGTCTCTCCAAAAAAGCAATCAAACAGCTGCAACTGATATAGAACACTGAGCTTCTAAAATTTCAAGACTCAACAATCTTCAGATTACTGAATATGTGTTTCAAACTTTGATTGTGATTCCTACGTGTTCATCAATCAGGGCTAATATTCTTCTGTAATATGTGTATGTTACAAACCCAAAAAGCGAAAGTTACAGATATTTCCTCTGAAAGCGTGACTGAAAAGGTAAACATGAGAGTACACTTTACATTGTCAAAACCTCCATCATTAAGCTCTATGGGGCCTCATTAACATCCAGCATTAAGTGAGAATCACCTCAGACAATGTTTAAGAAAAATGTAATAGTAATTGTTTTAGTCTGATATTGGTGAGATGACAAAGTTATACAGTTATTAAAAAACGTCATCATCACTATCATTGGTTGTAGAGAACATGCAGTTTGTCAATAAAGACTACAATAAAAAATGTGAAGGTTAGGCAAAGAGTACAAATCTCTTCTTCAGATGTGGATTTTGTTGCATCCGCTGGAGATTTCAGTTGATCTGTGTCTGTGTAATGTTAGCTAATGTTAATGTTTTTGGAACGGGAAAAAAGTATAAGCTCATCAGGCAGCAACCTGCCGAGTGAAGCCAATGCAGAAGTTACATTATCTCTCATAGTCATCAGGGAGCGTACAAAAAGAAGTACGATTTTATGAGAAAATGACTTGATTCATTCGCTCGATAAATCTTGAGAACTTGAGTTGGTACTCTCAATCTCATTCGCAAATGTTGCAAAGAAAACAACGTGGCGATGGTCCAAGATGGCGATGGCAAAATCACCAAACTCAAGGCTTCAAAACCACAAACCAATGGGAGATGACTCGGTATTGTGGACTTCTTATATACGTCTATGGTCTCAATGCATTTACAGTCCAAAAAGACAAAAAGCAACAAAAGCATAGAGCAATATTTGTATTTCAAATCTGTAACTATTGACACCAATGGTGAGAGCTGTTGCGAAAACCCAACTCTAAAGGGCAAAAAAAAAAATGACATTCCCTTTTCAGAGCCCTGAGGCTCTACTCCACCAACAGACATTTGACAGAATGTGGCAAGTTATCTCACGGCTCATTTCCAAGTCAGATGTGGTTTTCCTTTGTTTATGGTCAAACAGACAATGTGGGCACCGCATCGGAAAAGGTCAGAGTGACTCGCAACCAGATGCTCAAAATGAAAAGTGGGAAATTATTTGGTCGAGGAAAAAAAGGTAAATGTAACTCTGAAAAGGTCAGGAAGTGTGTTCCGCACTAACAAAGACACTGAGTTTGTTTTTCTTTTTGGGGTCATAGGTCAATTATTTTGCCTCTTATCCAAAGAAAGAATGTGTGGTCTCTATATGTATATTTTGTCGTGTTTCATCCTGCTCTTACTTTCATCTATGTGCTGCAGTAGTAATTACACACTTCAGACATACTCATGGTGATTCCCACTGCTTAGTGCTTGAGATTCATTTTGTAACCTAATGACCGTGGTGTCATCTCACACTACCCGCATGCTGTCTCTCGTTAATTTCCTAATGAGCTGGTAGAATTTAAAAAGTCATCTGTGGTTCATAATTCAGAGTATTTCTGTTTACATAATAAAAAGCCTTTCTCAAAATACATTCTGAACTCAGTTTCTCCAGTCTCTCACGCATACACTGAGGACAGTGCAGTTTCAGCAGACGTTGAAAAAATAAAGCTAAATGAATATAAAGGCCTGGACTTGAAATGTAAACCGCCCAACTATTTGCTATTCATTGGAATAAACCAGAGCACTAGAGACTGAGATTTAATCCGCTGAGAAAGATGCAAATGCCACGTCACATATGATGAAGTATGCACTTTGAACAGGTTAACAACTGAGAGGGATAACACACATACATAGTCCGAAAAGGCAGAATTACTGAAACTCCGTTTGTAGTAAATTCTCTGAAATGTATGTGTGACAGTGAGCTTCCTCTTCCACTCAGCGGATACATTTTTCTTTTTGTCTACAAACATTGTGAAAGACCAAAAAAAACAAAATCAATACATTTACCAAAGCCTGACAGATGTTCTTCCCACAACAGAGCTCCATTAAAAGCACACCAGTGAGCCACTCTGTTGCACTTGTTGACATGCTCCATCATCATCAACAGACACTGTAGTTTGTTGTGACTCAGTTCCACACACACCGTCCTGCTGACGCAACAACTAGAGCAACGAATGGGGATAAATCCATTGATAAAATAGTCCCAAAAAATGGGTTTGTGTAATATTTGTTAAAAATATTAACTTAATATTTAGATGTTATATTTTAGCAATTTATAAAGGTTTGCCAAGTGGCTCTGGGATGACGGAGGACGGAACGTATTGAAACACCAACATTTAGAAAGGAAGAAAAATGCAAGGATGTCTTTAAACCTTCAAATCTCTCCAATAAGTAGCTAGAGATGATGAGTCCCTCCAGTGAGATAATAAACACTAACATAAAGTTGCGGAACTTGCAACGAGACAGAAAAAAAAGAAAAAGTAAGAAAAAGTCAATTAATTTTAGAAAAGAATCCGTAAACTGTAGGTTATAAAAAAAACAACAGATTGCATTTATAATGCATGAATGGGTATATTGATTATCAAGAAGGGTTTAAAAGACTTTCTCCTTTTAGCCTCTGGTGTATTTTCTGATGTGGGCCGGTTTTTGACAGTGTATTCATACAGTCACTGTGAGTGTGCGCCACCATAAACCTGTTTGTTTCACCTTTAGCCTCATAAAACATCATTTGGGTGTTTGTTTTTTATTCTGAGGACATGTGTGTCTTTCCCATTCTGTAGACTTCCCCTCATGTGCCTTTATTCACACTCCACGCAATTACTCCTGTTGTCATGAAGAAGGGAGGATGAATCACAAATGTTGATAGCTGTGGACACTTTGATAGCGTCTCTCTGAGTTATGCACACGGAAAGTGACGGATGTAGACGTGTGAAGACTCAATGAAAGAGAAACCGAAACCCTGGCAAAGTTGTATAGTTGGTTCTTTGCCTTCGATCTGAAGCTTTCAAATGCTGTTCTGCAATCGATCAAGCACGTAGGTAAGGAGATTATACAATTTAATGTTTTGAACTTTTTAAATTTAAATAATTGTCAACAATTGTATTTACCAAGCATACATGTTTTACATTTATTTATATAGTTTTTCGTTCAGGGGATTACAAAACCTTGCGACAGGATTTCTCAATTCATCACAACTAAAACTTTCTATCTTTTGTTGTGAAAGTTAAAAGGTAAACAGAAACAGAAAAACAAATGCGGTTGACCATATTCTTTGAGTCGACACACCTTGCTGAATGTCGGCACATTTCAGCAGAAGTTGGACCAACAATAAACTGTATATCAATTCCACTACCCAAAAGTTATCATAACAGACGTAGAAAAACGTCTCTATAAGTCTATAAGTGACGGACAATAAGTGCATGGACCAAATTAAATAATTTGGCGTATCTTTACTTATAATTTATTTGTTGCGGTCTGGATGTAATAATTATCTCAACAAATACAACAACAAAGGCTTTTAAATATGTAGAACCTACCCTAGCTTTAATGGAACTGAGTCATTGATGTTGGTATGATTTTTACCCACTACCACAAGTCAAAATATCAGCTTTGAAAAAAGGTCCATTAGACAACCGAGATAAGGTCAAGGATACTGTCAAAGACCCCTGAGGAACCGCAGGCCTTCATGGAACCTCCTGTGGAGTCCCTCAAGGTCCACAAGCCCGTAAGGCATCGAAGACAAGCAGCGCTTTGTGTTTGCAAAAGGAATTGTGTGTGTGCGTGTGTGTGTGTGTGTGTGTGTGTGTGTGTGTGTGTGTATTGTTCATTGTGAATCCCAGACTTGACATGTGTTTGATACCACAGCTGAAACAGATGTTGCCTTAGGTAATTATGGAAATAACTTGCTTTGTGTCTCCTCAGCAGGTGTTGCTTCAGTTCATCTGCCGTGTGTATGTGTATGTGTAAGTGTGTGTGTGTGTGTGTGTGTGTGTGTGTGTGTGTGTGTGTGTGTGTGTGTGTGTGTGTGTGTCTCCGGGGTCCTCTAAGGATGTGTCTTTACAAACTTCCTGACACCCACGCAAGCTCAACAACAGTTTCTGTACCTCTGTTGTTATTTTGTACGTGTGCACTCCATTTAGCTTCACTAACACAGGTTCAATTCTGATTACCATAATACAAGCAGCAACCAATTATACTGATATTTGGCCTGTGGGTAATACACAGATGAGCATATGCTATTTAGTTTAGTACGTGGTTTCACAATAATGCAGCGTAGATGCTGGAATGAACAGCTTTGCATTTATTATATCAGCTGAACAAACTATGGACCGACCAATCACGGTTTAAGTCTCTTCAGCCTAACCAGTGATGACTGGAGAGGGCCCAAAAGAAGAAAGGCTATCCTTCATATTTGGAGCCCAAATGCACCAATATGGTCTCAATAATAAAGTTTGAATGATTGCATTTCTCTTTTAGGGCCCAAACTAGTGTATTATAATACATGTTGGTGTCTAGATTATAGTCTATATTTCTTTGTTTATGATTGTGTGTTTTTACTCATATTTAAATGTGTTCTGTGTTTGGATTGTTTGGTCTTTTTGTGCATTTAAATGGACTTTTTATTGTTTTTATGTCTGGACCTTTTTTTTGGCTTGTTTTATTTGGATTTTTCCTTCATGCATTTCGTATTGATTTATTCATAGTCCTTGTGACCATTATTATTATTTTATGTTGTTTCTTTCATGCTCCCCAACTCCTGTTCCCTGACTGGAGTTCCCTATGTGCTTGGGCGATGCACAATTATGTTTCACATCATCCAAATAAACAACTGATCACAGTATGAATACATGTTTACTATAGCCTAAAGGCCAGGGGAAAGATTGAAACATTTCTCAATGTGAAACACAAATGTCAACACACATTTTAGAGAAACACTCAATGAAAACGATTTAGATTAATTACTTGCACAAAAACTGTCAAGTTGGGTATAAAATACCAGCGTTTGATGGATGCATTTGGCGAAAGCTCTCCTAATAAGACTGGAACGATACGGCACCTCAGTAGTTGTAACTCTGCACAAGCAAACTGAAGTTGATCTGTTATCATCACTCCAACTGACTTCTGTTGGCCCTCTGAGAATCTAATCTGTTCTGCTCCGATACGGTGAACATAATGCACCTGATTCATCCAACGTGGAACACACATAGAGAGAACCTTCACCTGACCTGACCGGTGCATGGCCCAAACACAATCAACTTCATTCAGGGGATGTTCTAAAGACCTTTTAGCACCACGCCGGGACCAGCTTGTAAAATGTTAACCACAAGTACAAGCAGCAACGTTGTTCACAGCCTTCCAAATCCAGTCCTGTCTGGGCCGATGCCTTGAAACCAGATCACATGACAAATACAGTTTGGCGTCGAGTTACACGGTGCAAGCAGCCGGTCACATTTGTGTCTTACCTGTCGAAATCCCAGACTCCCTGTGTGCTTTGTAGTGGTTTAGTCCAAGCGGCAGAGTGCTCCCCACTCGGTCCACCTCCCATCTCCAACAGGTTACAAGTAGCTCCCAACTGAAGAGGAAAAAGGAAAAGCTCAGCTCCTCCTCCTCACTGGGAGCAAAGTTCAACTTCCTGGTGAGACAGACTGTTGATAGGGTTGTCACTGTAAAAGGGTAGGAGTGGGCTTATAATGGGATGTTCTCCCTAGCGGTTATAGTACCTGGCTGGCTCTGGGAGCATGCACTGCAGAGACAAAGAAAACTGGTTTCGCAACTTTCCGGGCAGATCACAGCAGAGCTGCCTGAGCTGTGAAGTGAATGAATGAATGAGTGCACCCGACCTACTTACACAGGTTCAAGAGCGCCTTGTAGCAACATGCACAGTGGCTCATATAAAGACTGTGTTTATAGCAGCAGCATCATTAAGATGATTAGATGATATTGACACAGCCTGTATGGATTTTGGTGATGATGAGTTAGGGTATTCACCATTTAATCAGAAACCTTTGTGCTGTGACATAAAATGTGCACATTGTATGATTGAATGGGTAACCTAAAGAATGAAATATGGAAAATAGTTTTGATACTTTTATTTTGCTTAAAAACTGTTTCATATACATATTTCTAAACACAGAACCCTGAGGTCAGAGAACCCTACGGTTAGAGCATAGAACTCTGACATCAAAGCATAGAACCTTGAGGTCAGAGCATTGAACCCCGTGATCAGAGAAACCTGAGGTCAGAGCACAGAACCGTGAGATCAAAGAACCTTGAGCATCTTTAAAATCCTGCCTATGAGCCTGACGAGTTTTCTTGTTACTTGTGGCTAAATTGCATTATTCTTAACAGAAAACATTCATATATAGTATATGTTTCACACAAAGGCCTGTTTTGTGATCTCAAAAGAAACCCACATTGGTAAATGAAAATTAAATCTATATAATAGGGTTGTGTTTTTAGTCGAATAACACTTTTTTTTTAACATAAATCATTGTTGACAAAAATGATTGATTGGTCAACTAAGCGACTAAAGAGGAGGCAGCCCGATTAGAATCACAATAAAAACAAGCAACATGGCTCTGAGGACCACATAAACAAGCAGATGTTATAATATATATATATATATATATATATATATATATATATATATATATATATATATATATATATATATATATATATATATATATATATACACACACACTCATTCATACTCATTCATATACTCATTCATATACTCATTCATCTCACCACGTCTAGTTCAGAGTGAACGCGTAATGCCTCCTCCGGCCAGTAGGTGACGCTGTCACTTCATTATCACTCGTTCAGAGGCACCAACTTCCTATTTGTTTCCGGAATCAACATGAAATATTTTGGAAGTATCTGCATGGAACTCTAATCATCATAACTAAGCAATATTAGTACATATTCTGACCATGCACGGTATCAGGACTGAGAGTCGCACCACGAGACAGTTGGCGTGTTACGGTCGGCGTGCCGCTTCTCTTGCGGTGGGCTTTTCGCAGCCGAGTGGCATCTTGCACGTTTGACAGCAGCGTTCAGCATCTGCCGAATTACAAACAAACGTAATCTTAAATTACGATGCCGCTCGCTCCCGCAAACCAGTCCCAGTTGATACGGTCCAGTCAGAAGGACGAATATTATCAAACTTTCCTGAGAAACAACGCCAACGAAGCCTTTCAAACACTTGCAGGTGAGTTGGTTTAAATCGTACACGGTGGGAAACTTTCGCATTCGTCTTCTGGTCAGCGAGCTTCCTTCACTTTAACATGTCACGTTAGCTTCATAGCTAACGAGGTGCGCTCTATTTATCTATTTGACGGACATTTAATACACCGGTCAGTGACGTTAACGTGGCTCCCGCTGTCCACGTAGTGTGTCAGTGGACTTTAAACTAAAGAAATAATGTCCCAACATGTTGGGAACACTGGTATCTTCGTGTAAATGCAAAGTTGTGGAGTACAATCTCCTAATACGGCCATGAATTGATTCACTGGTAACTGACCTCATAAATCTAAACGCATTTGGCATAGTGAACGTCGTTGAGTACTTCTGCGCATGCGTTGATCTTTGTGAGCCCCAAACCCCAATGTTGTCTGCTCAGTCTGCACTACTTTTTTCTCATATGGGTTTGTTCAGTTTACTAACCAATGGGACTTGTTTTGAGCAAAAGATGATCAATGTTAAAGTGTCTTTCTGTAGGATCCAAAAGATGGCTGGACTGGAGGAGAGAGATAGAGCTGCTGTCAGACCTCGCATACTATGGTTTGACGACATTCTCAGGTAGCTGCCGACCAAACCAACATGACACATAACTTTGCTTCATGTGCGTTTCATGAGCTGTCTCATGAAGAAATCCTTATTACGTGTAGGTTACCAGACACTGGGCGAGGAGTACGTCAACATCGTCCAGGTGGACCCCACTAAGCGCCGGGTCCCCTCCCCGGCCAGACGGGGCCTCTTTGTCCTCTGCCGCGCCTACGCCCCTTACCTGGTGGACAAGGTCCTGGTGTGCCTGGAGAACGAGTTGGAATGCGGACAGGAGAGGCACAGCAGTGTCGGACGGCGACAGGCAGCATCCGGGCTATGGTGGAGCCTGGAGTCGTGGCTGAGGAGGTGGATGCAGAAGGCAGTGGGGCTGCTGTCGGAGCCCCAGAGGAGAGCGTGCGTGCCGGCCGTGTTCGTCCTCCACCAGAGTCTGACCCTTATACACCGACTCCACGCTGCTCTGTTCTACATCAATGGCTCATTCTATCACCTGTCCAAGAGGGCGGCTGGTATCAGCTATGTACGAGATAGTTTTTGTTTTTTGGACATACTACGCCTACGTATGAGTGCCCATTTAATCCTTAATGACTATCACAATGTTCAACCTTCACTTGATCACAGGGACTTGTTTGCATTCATCCAGAACTTGCACATGGTGCATATATATAATCATGTCGAAATATAAATGACAAACTCATTCCTATCAATTTCACACAGTAAACTTGCAGATTATTAATGTGTTACATGTGTAAACGTTTTGTCTGTCTCAACTAAATACATCCTGTTGGTTATTTTCAAGCTTTTCAACATTTTGTCACATATTTCCTCCCCATGTTAGAAGATAGTTTGTGAGTTTATCACTAGTTGAGCACACAAGCTGTCTGTATTAGATACACAGTAATGAACAACTCTGTCCTGAAGACAGTTTGCTGCACACTCTAGGTTTTTGTGCAATATCAAAATACACTGAATTGCCAGTTATTTTAGTTTCACCGAGCAAAAACTAACAGTCGAATGTTCTTCCAAAATGTGTGTAAATCTCCTTTATCCTCTGCGTGTTTAGCTGCGTGTGATGGGGCTCGGCAGCGATGACGGGACCGTCAGGACCAGCTACAGGCTGCTGGGGGCGTTGTCCCTCCTCCAGCTGCTCATCACTGTATGTCTGCAGCTCAACAGCTTCAGACAGAAGCAGAGAGCCCGGCAGGAGTGGAAGCTCTACAGGAACCTCAGGTACCAGAGCATCTGGTCTTAATGCCACGTCAGAGTTTTAGAGTTAACAGTTCGATATTTCAAGCTTAATATTCTGTTGTTTTTTTTGGTTCTCATACAACCTAAAAAAAAGCAGTAACTCTATTAGTAATAGTTAAGCTAGTAGCAAGTACTTATTTAAACATATATACATCTACACATCCATGTACATACACACACACACAAAATAAATGTATATTTGGATATTTACATGGATACATACTTAAAGCATACCTGTACATAAACCTTACATGTAGACGTTTATTCACAAAAAAATATTAATGGAAGGGAAAAATACATTCTTGTCATGGAACCTGAAATATCCACAGAAGTCTTTATTCATTTTTGTTTACTGCATCACAGGCTGAATAAAAATTATTACTGTTCATGATGTGAATCCATAATATTTCACTGACACCAATGCCAGTATCAATTCTGCTAATCAAACCGATTCTTTATCGATTCCCTTATTGATTCCTGAGACATTTTATGTGTGGAAGAAAAAAAAAAGTTGCTGCACATGTTTTCAACACCAATGCAGCCATTTTATTGTCTCTGAGAAACCGGGTGGAATGTTTGCCAAACAACATCAGAAGCAGAGTGGAACCGGATTCCTCATACCTTATTTATGGTCGGATAATTTTCTTTCGGGCCTCAACCCCCTTACTGAGTGAGCTGTAAACAAAGGGCAGATGACAATTGTACCACATCAACCATCTCTAAAGACCTAGCCACTGCTGGACTTTGGTCATGAAAGTTTTGTGTATCAGTAAAAAGAAAACGCATGACGTGAGCTTCAGTGCTGAACTTTGTGACCCGTCTGTCTCCAGCCCTCAGCGCACACAGAGAGCCGGCCCTCGAGCTGCCAGCTGCATCCTCTGTCTGGAGGAGAGGAGACACTCCACCTCCACTCCCTGTGGACACCTCTTCTGCTGGGAGTGCATCACAGAGTGGTGCAACACCAAGGTCAGGCTCACAGCATGACCTTTTGTCATGTTGCTACTTGCGGGAATGTTTTTGTGTCCTATTTGAAAGGGATGCTGTTTTGAGGCAGAACTTCCAAGAGTTTTCTGTTTCTTATTGTTGGTGATGGGTGATTGACATTCAGTAGATGATGACGCTCTGTACACTCAGTACATTGCATAATAAGACAAGGATCAAACTAGGTTTGGGACGAGGTGAATATTTCATGTCCATTATCTTAGCCAAAATAAATGCTCCTGATAAAAGAAAATAAATATAATGTATGTAAAAATGGCATTAAAACATACCTGAATCACTTCAGCTTACAAATATTATAATTCCATCACAGAAAGGACACAAATCTTTTTTTGTAACTCCTAATGTTCCCTCACAGAAAGGGAGGCTGAATAAATTTAAAAAATAGTATTTTTATTCATGATAATGCCTGCATATTTTTAATTTGGCTCTTATTTTTCTCCATAATAACAAGCTAAACAGTTTTTTCATGTCACTCCGGTGAAGATATTCATCATCATTCTTGATAATGATATTAGAAATTCACCACAATCAACCTTTTTCTTTAATCATGAGCGATGCATAACCCAATATTGTCATATCTCTAGATGCAACAGCCTTTGAAAAGCACGCCGACATATTTCATTACAGCTGGAATACTGAAAGTGTCAGATTGACACCAATAAAACACATTACTTTGAGAAGGATCACATTTCATCAGCAGCAGTAGATTATCTCAGATGTCGCAGATTAACATTAATTCCATAACTTGTAAATTAAAACTTGTCTGTTTTCCTGTTAATGAGCTCTCTGCTGTGTGTGTTCAGCCATGAAAAGAAGCAGTGACATGGCGGATCAAGATTTCAGGAGAATCTGCCTGTAAAACATGTGCTTATGTGCATATGATGCGTATCAGTGATTTTAGCTTATCAAACGAGTAGTGCTCCACGACGGCCTCCGGTATTTTGACAAACAATCAGATACACGTCGTCCACATTTCATATCTCCGGTATCGATTGATTGAGGCCTCACTCGTCTCTTTTGGGAACTGTAATCCAGTATGCTGATACTTTCTGCTCTTACTTTGACAGAATATGTCTCCCTGCAGCTGTGCCATTTGCCTAGGTTGGAATAATATACATTGTTTTATGAAAAATTATAGAGAATAAATACATATTTCGAGTTGCTCACATGCATGCGCGCAAATACAGAGTAATTGGACCAAGATGATACATTACAATCTTAAATCTTATTTCCCCAAAATATTCATGACAGATTTTCAGAGAAGTTTGAGTCGGTATGGGCTTGTTGTCATTGTGTCACAATATCTTGGTATATGATATAATCACAATTATGATTCGATTGAATGTTCCATTGACGATGAATGTGTGTGGTTTGTGTTGGACGTCCCTCAGGCAGAGTGCCCCTTGTGTCGGGAGAAGTTTCAGCCGCACAGACTGGTGTACCTGAGGAACTACAGCTAGAGCCTCTGAGCCTCAGGGGCCTGCGGAGACCAGGGGTCAACCAGAGTTCTGAGAAGAGATGTCGCAGTGCCTTTAACCTTCATTCTCCCAAATGGTCTTCAGGCCATGTTCATTAAAATGTTTGATTGTATCAGTCGAATCTTGTAAATATCCCTTTTAATTAAATTAAAACATAAACGGAGGCTAATAAAACTTGGAAAAAGTACAAATAACTGTTTGTTTTATTTGTGATTATGGTTGTTTGAATACTTTAATATGAAAAGGATTATTAGGTGTAGTCGCCCTAAATAATTTGTCATTCTAAAGTATATAAAATGTACATAACTGCTGTTTAAACAAAGAGTGAAGTAAGAGTTGGTGCTATACTTAAATTTTTTACCAGATGTTTGTTGATGCTTGCTCTCTGGTGATATACATGGTGATGTCAAGAAAATGGCAGGGTTTATTCTCATTGGCTTTAAAACTAAACAACCACACAATAGGCTGCTGTCTTTTATGCCGTGTTGCTCTGTCTCGCAAGCCAACTATGAATAAATCTTAAACTTGGCAAGGCTCTGAAACTAGGTTTTTGTATGGAATGAATTGTAGGTGAGCAGACGTGTTGCAACCTGGTTATTACATCCTGGTTATTAAGTCTTTAATCCTAGCAGCGAGATACATGTTCCAATTGTCCCGTATATAAAGGTACATACATAAACTTGGACCTCTGCATTAACCGCCCTAAGCCTATCCATCCATAGGCCTTAAATGAGAGGAGGAAAAACATCAAAAGTTTTAGAGTTACATTTTTTTTTTTACGAGTACTATTTTAATACTGGTATTTCAGAATATCACAACACAACTATGTAGTCTATTCGTCCAATTAAAAATGATGCAGCTTGATCCTGGATGAAAGATGGATGCAAGTCTCTGTGAGATCGTGAGCTCAACAGTCACCAACCTCCCGCTGCTGGGGTCGCCTGAAGTCTTACTTCATGCATCTTATTTCTTGCTGCCGGACGTCCGACTTTTCCAATGTAGATGAATGTATTCTGTCGAATGCCATTAGGGCTGCAGCAATAAACACAAACTAAAACTAAAAATGTCAGAGGCAACGCTGCGGTGCCATTAAGCAAAACATGATGTATCGCCAACAACTGCAGATAAACTGCTTTAATGCAGAACACAAGACTGTGTGTAAAGAATAGAAGGCTAAGAAGCATGCAGTCAGCACACCCTGCTGAAACCAAGCAGATGCTCCTTAAAGGAGCGTTAGCAGCTAAACTCAAAACATTAATGATTTTCTGGAGCCGTCTCGGGGCCCAGACCACCTGCCAGCACTCAAAAGTGTTTACATTCAAACAGTCAATCCCAACACACTCAGGTGGCAATTTGTCTGTCCTGTTGACAAGCAGCCAGTTCACTTGCACTGCTGTCATTTTGGATAATCTGGTTTCCTCCTCCACAGAGAGCATGACTGGCAGTGGAAGCAGATGCTGCCAGGCTAGCGCTGATCCCCGAGCTCAATCATGTCTATTAGAAAACACTGCGATGATAGATGTCTGCGTCTCTCTCTCTCTCTCTCTCTCTCTCTCTCTCTCTCTCTCTTTCTCTCTCTCTCTCTCTCTCCCTCTTTCTCATTTGAAAATATTAAAACTCTCCTCTCCATGATTAACAACTGTGAATGTTGTTGGCTGCAGAACGATCTCCACTAAGTGGACATGAAGAGAAGGCAGGCTGATTCACTACAAGCTATGAGTTTTGTGGTAGGATTCAAGATTTAAAAAAAACTATTGTCTGCCACATAATGATATAAAATTGCCTTAGTTTTGGGGCTCACAAACAACATCAAAATCATACGCCCGTGAAAGACTCATAAAAATGACATTAGCACACAAACAACCCCATAAATAAATAGCAGTGCCATTAACAAAGCTGCATTAACAGCAGTGACAGTGCTTGGCTTTGTTGAAAATGGATATTTCAGTGGGAATTAAATAATTTTTTGTTGGTTCTCTTTTTGGTCAGACGTGCTCTGAAACAGCAACGTGATGGGAGAGGCTGGACATATTATTGGTGAAGGGTCCTCGGTTATGAAAGGACTGACAGTTGGGTGTGAGGGGTGCCGGTGAGTTTGAATGCATGTATCGATGACACTTGTGAGTTCTTTCCTGCTTTTATCTGCTAGGAAATTGTACCAGGATGATCAGCGAGGATGATGGCGGTCGTTCTAAGTTCACGGGGGCCAAGCAGTGCAGCTGCTCCAGCATCTAGTGGATTATGTTTATCAGTGAAAATAAAAAATGTGACATGACGTCAAACCACTTCTTTCAATGAAGTGAATTCAATAGTCAATTATTTATCTTAAAAGTGATCAAAGCAATGTCGTACTTCAACACAGGTGAATAACAGACCATATCCACATGGGGTGTAACGTCTAATGAAAACACGGAGAAGATGCTGTGCATGTTTTGGCCTCTGTGTAATATAATGCCTGACCATTATGTGGTCCAGATTTTCTGCTCTGATGGCTGCTTTGTACTCAGAAACGCTTGACTTTAAGAGGTCTTGTAGGTCTTCCTATGTAGGAAAAGTCAATATTTGCAGAGTTGCAACTGTACTTTTGATGTGCTTTTGTTTCTGTATTTGAGCATCCATTTGGAATGCATTCTTGCTTCCTTTTTTAAAAGTGGCAGATCTAACTTCTGGTCAGTAAGTGTCTGCGGACCCTCCTTAAGACCACAGCCTCCATGCCGTTAAATCTGATTAGTTAACCTTACTTACTTAATAACAGTGCAAAACAGTTTGTGACAGATAAACAATTTGTACCACTAATTATTGTACATTTATAAAATGACATGCCAAACTGCATGGGTACACGTTACCTTACTGTTGCTGCAGCCTCTTGCAAACCTTCAACACAGTTCTCCAGGGAAACAGTTGTTGGCTTTACAAATTGTAAATATGTCTCTAAACATGCACTGCACGTTTCAACACAACCTTGTTTGATGTCGCTTTTGCAGAAAGCTCGGTCATGCAGTGTTCGCTTGTAACTCTGACTTTCCCGGTGCTCGCCCTGCGACCAAAAATCTGTTTGTCAACTTTCATTATGTGACAATTAAATTAGTTTTCAGGTGACCTGACTAGCTCAGGGGGAGGAGTTGTCATCCCGTAACTACTTGCCGAGTAAAGTCAACTCATGTAATGTAAGTCTAGAACACTATTACATTTTTTAGTGCATTAAAGGAATAGTTCAGCCGCAGAATTGACCATTTGTGTATCAATTACTCCTTGATGAACACATGTGTTTCTGCATCAAGTGTTTTAAATTGTATGATTTTGGGTAGTAAGGAGCATGCGACTGGACCAACAAGACTTTGATTATTCTGCACAAGTTGAGTGGACAGATCTTTAAAACAGTGCTGCTGTCGTGACATATTATTTTTAACTTAGCAAGGATCCACTTTGTATTTGTCTGTTCACCATTCAAAAACAACATTTTCTTCAAGAATTCTGGGTAGCATGCAGTAAGTAATTGATGATATAATAATGGTGAATGGACATTGCACGACAGCTCAATAATCGTCATTTAAATGGTGGAGTATTACTGTAAGAACATGTGTATATTTATATGAAAATATATCTTCTTTGGCTTGTTCTTCGTGTAATTACAGACATGTAATTTAGTTGTAGTTCTCCACATATCTAATGTCAAAGAAAGAAAACCAAAAAAAGAAATTGTGGATATTCGCTCCATTTATTAATTAGTTGGTGGCCATTTATGGGGATTGAGCGCCCTCTGTTGGACTTCAGAATGAACTACAATGTGATGTTGCTGCGTAATGATAGTTTATATTCACAAAAACAATTGTATTTCTTTTCCGTATAGACGACTAAGAGGACTGATTCCTTACTTGTATGTTTACTTTTTCTGGTCTTAGAACATATGTTAGAATACTTTGTTTGATTAGTTGTAATAAAATTGATGGATTCGATTGCAATACAATATCTCAAGTTGCTGCAATGCAGTGCACATGCTAACTGAAATATATTGTCCTGTTGTTTACAGGGTGATTCTGTAAACACACAATGTTCCAACCTTCTTTAAAATTAAGTATGGTATGTATATATGTCTTCCAATAAATGATTATCAGATTAAAGGCAACTCAACCTGCTTCTGACTCTCACAGGGTCTGACTGCCACATTAAAGGATTTGGGACCTGAATCGTAGTCACACAGGCTAGTTTTGCCTTTTTAATTGATGACTCATCAATCATTTGGCAACCACATTTAGGTTGCTGTTTGTTCAAACTTTCTGAGCTTCCCAGGATATTAATGAAATCTGATGAAATTAGTCTCTGTGTCTGTCTGCTGTCTGGGCACAAGCATCATAGACTAGGAAGAGGATGTCGTCACCGTGATAACACCTTGTAGACTTCGGTTTGAGGCCTTGAGTTCAGAATGAACTCTTGAGTTTGGCCACCGCCATCTTGTTTTTTACGCAACCATGAATAACACGAGAGGGTGGAGCTGAATATATTGTGACCCTTAAATGTACTGCACCGACATGCAGATGTGCCTTCATACGGCTGCCATCAGGATAGGGGACAAGTTTTTCAGCATTTAGCTCATATACCGAGACCACCTTCCAGCACCATGGACAGCGCCTCAGACGAAAAAAGATTTTTGGTCTGCCAAAATTTACCAAAACCCAAACCTTAAAAACTGTATAACAATGGTGAACACAAAGCACGAAGCTTGCATTTGGTGTAATATAATTAGTGACGGTCGGATATAAACCTAAACACAAGGTATTTAGTGTCACGGAACATGATCAATGTATATGTTAGCTGTGACAACAAGCATAATACTATTCTTATCATTTTAAAACAAGGACAATTTGGTTGTGAACGATGAAAACCAGAACATTTGAATGTTTTACAGATAAGTGTTGGGTCTTGGAACAACCAGTTTACAATCAGTTTATAACCGAGCGCTGAACCAAGAATCAAAATTTTACAATTAGCTTTCATGAACTTACAATTAAAGTTGTAAGACAAAAAACAACGACAACGCCCAAATCGGACAATGCAGTGGAAGAGACCAATCACAAGGTAGCCCGGCCCTAAAGCATATCCTGTTTTATGAACATTTACACTCTTTTCATTCAGAGGAGTCGCCCTTGCTGATAATTAGAAAGAATGCAAGTTTAAGACAATTTTTGCGTTGGCTTTATTTTTCAGACCGGAGGTTTTCCGCCTGGGACAAAAGGTGTCGTTTCACTGACACAAAGGGAATGGGAAAAAAAAAACATTTGTGGAAATGTTTTATATATCTCCCTGTTGTGTGCAATCTCCCTTTAAAATGAACAAATGACAGGCAAAAGGTAACTCTGATGCTGGTGCAGTGGACGGCCCCATACTGCCATCTGCTGGTTTGTGAACAAATCCTATAGGAAGTGACAACAGAAGTGTCTCCGTCCATCACCCACAGCATGTATGAACAGCACAGAATGGCAAAGTACTTTCTTGAAGTCATTTGGTGATGTGGGACGTCTTATTATTATTATATAATGTCCTCCTCTTGTCTGTCATTTAAAGAGGGATAAGAAGAAGAACAGTGTATATGTTTTCATTCATTTCCAACGTTATTGCACAATAACCTCTGTCCCTGCGCGCGCGTGAGAACAATACCGTAATCTACTTTTTATGCCACGCGTGCACATTCCAGCCCCCCTTTACGATAGCACAGTGACATTTCTTTGAGTGGGAGCTGCTGAAACTGCGCCGCGATCCACTTCTACTTCCACTTCCTCCTCCAGAGCCGCCGCCTCAGCAGCGCTGCTTCCCGGTCATATGACCGACGGCTCGTCTGGAGCGAGAGCTGCGCCGCTGCGGGACGGTCTGGCTCGTCACTGTCTGTCTGCACCTGGACCCGAAGGTAAGAACGTGAGCCCGCGGAGCTTCAGCTGCTGCCGCAGAGCACTGCACACGTTGCAGGAGAAACACGGAGGGTGCTGCAACGTGTGTGCTGAGAGCAGAGGAACTAGTTTATCTATCTTTCTCTCTCTCGCTCTCTCTCTCTTTCTCTCTTTTTTTTTTTGCGAGAATAAGTTTTTGGTCGGATAATAGTGTCGACAAATACAGTTAGCTTGATGTTGGCTCTAGATTCCAAGCTAGACGTAATACAATTACAAATGTTCGGTTTCTTCAAATATATTTGAAAATTAGCAAACTAGTGTCCCCGTTAACGTCAAACAGAGCGTTTACATCACTTTACGTTTGACGTTAGAGGGGACATTATTTTGCTCATTTTCAGGTTTGTGCTTTTTAAATTTCGTGGCTTCACTAGAAAGTGTTAACACGCTTTAATGTTTACGATGCGTTTCCTTCGCTTCAGTACAGTGGGTGTCTCTTTCAGCGTTTTGTCAGACGGGACACTTGAACGCATCAGGACTGTAGGCTTCTGTTACTTTATGGTGACACTGGAGGCGGGTAGTGTTTATTTCTCGTAGTCTCTCACTCACTCAGCCCACAGGGTTAAATCAGTACTACGCATAAGCCGATGGCGCGCGCACAAAGATGAGCCAATTGAGATTCATATAGTGTGCTACACAACAACCTCTGATTCTGAAGCCGATCCTGGAAGTGTCTTACAATCTGCATTTGCTCTACTGTCCACCGGGGGCCGACTCCTCTGGTTGTATATAACTTTAAGTCAATAGAAAATGACTCTACTTCTCTATTGATTTATTCCATCAGAAAACATTGTAAACGTGAGTTGGTGTCTCAATCTCTAGTTTCATGTCTCCTTCAATACAGCATGATGTTAATTTAGTAAATGATAGTCATTAGAGTCAAACATGCTTTATAAAGCATTGATACGCGTATATATTTTAACTGTGCTTCTGTATGTATGTCATTGTATTTAATGTATTTCGTATTATCTGGACATTGAGTCTCGAATAAATGTTTGATTGAAACAGACCATAAAGCAAAGTTTGATTTAGGGCGAACTTACTGTGATTGACATGTCGCTGCCGCCACCAGAACCACATAACGCGTCTCACTCTTTTCATTCCAAATATGTTAACTTCGTTTATTGGTTGCAAAAAAAAAAAAATGCCGGACTTGAGGCTTCATAACGGCGGTCGACAAACCAATAGGTGACGTCACGATGACTACGTCCACTTACAGTCTATGAGGCCAACTCTGAAGTTAGCATCGTTAAATGCTTATGCTATGTTAGGGCCATTGTAGGTAAAATATAAAATAAAACATATTACGGCGAGTGTGTATGGGGTAATAGTTAGAGAATATTCTAATTTCTGCAATTAATGTTGTTGTTTTGTGAATCTTAAATACAATTAGCAGTAGTAAAACGCTAACACTAGGCTATAAAGGAAATACAACAAGGTCACATGACTTTGTACGTTTATTAGTTTACTCAACCACTTGTTAGCGACCCCCTTATTAAAGAAACTTCAACGCATCAGAATTCACCAAAAGGGTGTTTACTGACGTATTTTATGTTGTATAACAAAAACATAAAAATCTCTGAAGGTTGTGTTAACCACATACTTTATTTTAGCTACTTAGTCAAGTTATTTGTGGTCCCAAATTAAGCAGAGGACTTAAGCGTCAAAGCGGATCTCAATCCATGTTTGGTAAAATGATAAGTATTGTTATAAATAATATAACTATACTTAATAATTAATGTAAACTAGGGAAGGTCATACATTATGCATTTTTTTTATACTGAATGATGTTCATGTTTGAAGGAAACCATGTCTGTGGTGAAGATGGAAGGCTGGCGAGAGCAGATTCGTAAAGAACTGGACGACGTAGTGGACTTCTGGCTCAAATATTCTCATGATACGACACATGGGTACTGTTCCTAAATATTATTGTGTGTGTGGGTGTGTGTGTGTGTGCGTGTGTGTGTGTGTGTGTATGTGTGTGTGTGTGTGTGTTTGTCCTTTTGATAAACTCGGACCTCTGCTGTATGTTTCAGAGGCTTCTTCACTTGTATCGGGAGGGATGGGAAGGTTTATGATGACCTGAAGTATGTCTGGCTGCAGGGTAGACAGGTAAGTCATGATGTCCTGTAGAACAACTGTCTGAAATGTGGTCATCAGATGCAAGGTGAATATATTCTTTTCACAGGTGTGGATGTATTGCCGCCTGTACCGAACCATGGAGCGCTTCCACAAGCCTGAAATCCTGGAAGCTGCAAAAGCCGGTAAAGCTTATTACAGCTAGCTAAACCTCTTAGCGTCAGCACTACTGGAGGGTTCTGTCTTTGGTTGCATCACTGGTATTAATTTATTAATTTATGATCTAAATAATAAATCATTAATTTCCCATATATAGCAATGCCGGGTGTTTGCATGTATTATTCACACTCATGTTCGCCACAGGATGAACCATCCATTCGTTATCTTTTCCCGCTTATTGAAGGACCAGGACGCAGTGGCTTGGAAGGGCATTCTTCACAATTTACCAGCTCTTCCTTGGGGCTACCCAAGTTAAACAAGATCTCTAATCTCTCCAGCGTGTCCACACATTAACTTTAGTTTAACGTGACCTCAGAGTTTCACACAGATGGTCCAGCGCTGTGTTCTTTTATGACTGATGACAGTCATGATTGTGTTTGCTCCGCACCATCTCCTAATCATCATTACGACATGGTAAAGTGCTCAACATGTCGACACTGTTGGAGGGAAACCTTGGAGCTGCAAAAATGTAATCTTTAAGGGGAACAAAAGGAATGGACAACCCTGTCTAAACCCAGTTGGTGATCATTGATATTTTGTTGTTTGAAATCAATCACGAAGGCAGCTTGTGAAAGAACAGCAAACATTGATCTTTCTTCATATCATCACAATTCTAACTGACTGCTCAAAGCACAAACAGAGCTGTTAAAGGGGACATTGCGTGAACAGCTCACTATTTTAGTGTTTGTGCAAATACGGTGTCTGGAGTGCCTATAAACCACATAAAAGCATGCAAATATGTTCTAATTAAAACCCAAAACACAGTATGAACCTAAATAAAGATATGTAATTTAAATGTCATGTCTGAATAGGCCGTCATGAACATTGACAGCTTAATTGAACAGACAGATGAAGCCAGCGAGTTTGATGTATTTACATGTGAAAACAAGGATTTGTTGCGTTGCGAGCTAACCTACTGTGCGTTATGTGGGTGCAGAAAGTTCACCAGTGACTCCCATGAGGTTTAGTAAAGGTGAATGTGCCTGAACTTGACTGGTTCTTCCACAACCACCCACACATTCCCACATCCTTCCACCCCCTTTCTGAATCATAAGCTAACGTCAAATTCTTCTGTTTGCTTCGTAGGAGCAGAATTCCTCAGAAAGTTTGCTCGTGTCCCCAGCGGCAGCAGCAGCCAGTGGAAGTGTGCCTTCTGCTTAACACGAGATGGCAAAGCGCTTAAAATTCAGAGGACTATATTCAGCGAGTGTTTCTACATCATGGCTATGGATGAACTGAGCAGGGTCACTGGTGACGAGGACATGCAGGTACAAAGCAATAATCCAAACTACATTGCACATCATACATAGGTCAGAAACTCCTGGTCCATGATAATATTTCTTAATAATAAATGTCTCCGGCCATATCTCAGGAGGAACAGCCAGTCTTCCACAAATCACAGCTGTTCAAGCTCTAGCTCTGTGTTGTGACTATAGTCGCCACATGCATTAGATTAGCTTCAAGCCCACTTTTATGCTGATTGTGCATTAACAGAAACAGTCGTGGAAGCTCATCAAGCTACAGTGTAACTAGTTCCCCTTTTTCTTTTCTTTTTTTGCATCTCTCGTTCTTAAAATATAGTCCCAAATGTATTTCGACACTGTTGTGACAGTGAAGACATGATCAGAGCTAGAAAACTTCAATTCCAATACTTGTTGTTTCTGGAGGTAAAATATACCGTTGATGAATGCAAATGTCATATACTTGGTGGTTATTCTATAGTTTGAATTTTCAAACATATTTTTTGTTGTTGAGCCTTCAATATAATAATCTTTGCTCCAATAATATAAATATGCATTAGCACCAGTTAGTTTGAAAGAGGCCCTGTCCTGACAGGGCCGGTGCTTATTTGTTGCTTTGCGAGCTGACCTGCTGTGTGTTATGTGGATTCACCCCAGTGACTCAACTTCCATGAGGTTTAGTGAAGGTGAATGTGCCTGAACACGGCTACTCCTTCCACAACCGCCCACACATTGCCACATCCTTCCACCACCGCTCTGATAAGATGGCCTCTGCTCTGTTGTGTCGCTAGCGTGAAGCTGAGCAGATGATGGCGCAGTTGATCTACTGGGTTCAGGTGGACTCGTCGGGCCTGGGCCGGCCACAGCTTCCCGGAGACGTTCCCACCAACAGCATGGCGGTTCCCATGATGCTGCTGTGTTTGGTGCAACAGCTGACCGAAGGCCGGGGTCAGGAGGCTGCTCAGAAGTACAGGGAGCTGGCCAGCTGGTGTGTACAGCAGATTCTACAACACATTCAGGTATGGACACAGAATATGATGCTTCGTGATTAAAATGACTCCATAAAGGGGTATAAAGGGCATTTCAGGGCTCAACACTAACTTTTGCAAGTAGGGATCAGCTTTTGGTCGCCAAAACTGAAAGTGTGGTTGCCCCCTCAAATTTTCATACATTATTTTACTGGGAAAAAGTTGCCAACACTGGGGTTTATTGTTCAATCCCTTTTAAAATTAAGGGTACTCTCGCTGTTTTTTCAAGATGACCAACCTTGCCTTTTTAATATACTAAATATGACATTTCTTCTTTTTTTTTTAACCTCCTTTTGTAACTTGGCACAGAGAGACGGCACAGCTATTCTCGAGAATGTGTCACTGGAGGGAGTGGAGCTGCCGGGTTGCCAGGGCCGACTTCAGAACCCAGGTAAACACTGCGCCATCTGCTGACCAGTCAGCCAGGCGAGAGCGAGCACAGTGAGTGCACGGGTTGAGCGCTTGTCCTGTCCATTGTTGCCGAACTCGACATTTTCCAATGCGTCTCTGGTCTTCCCCCCCGGATGTCAACCCATGCTGGCTCAGGCCATGCCCTGGAAGCGGGCTGGTTCCTGCTTCAGGTCAGCGCCGAGCAGCAGGACAAGGAGCTCCAGATGACCGCCATCAACAAGTTTGTGGAGCTGCCTTATCAGTATGGCTGGGACAAAGAGCACGGAGGCCTCTTCTACTTCCTGGATGTGGATGGTCACTGCCCCACACAGGTGAACCGATCATCCGCACACATGATGGTGTTTTGCTTTCGATAGCTAGCGCTGTTAAATGTTGTGATTGAAGACAGTGTTTGCATTTGTCTGAATACTGCGTTTTATAAAGAAAAAGCTTGAATTGAGGATGTCTGCTGCTGCTTTTATATTTGACCAGTTGGAGTGGAACATGAAGCTGTGGTGGCCCCACTGTGAGGCTCTCATCGCCTTCCTGATGGCCTTCAGTCAAACCAAGAAGCCAGAGCTGCTGGAGAGATTCTCCCAAGTTTACGAGTACACCTTCAACCACGTGAGTTGACTAAAGTTCAAGGCTTTTGTTTGGGTTGTATCCACATTGTTTAATGCTCTTATTGTAAGCCGCTTATGATGAAAACATCATCGGAAAAGATATTATGCAAATGACGTAACATTGAAAATCACATGTGCTTTTTTCTGATAACTCGATAGACATAAAACCTTTTTTAAGCTTGCTAAAGGTTTTGTTAAGATGTATATTTCAGTGTGCCATATGCCTACATATACATACTGTGTGCCTGATTCTGTGCAGTTTCCTGATGCTAAGAGCGGAGAGTGGTTTGGCTATTTGACTCAAGAAGGGAAAGTGACCCTGGATTTTAAGGGAGGCCCCTTTAAAGGTAAGAACAAAATGAACATTCAAGAGATTTCACACAGCTCCCTCTCGAGACACTAAAAGACTATATACCTGGAAACACACTCAGTGTGGTTACATGTATTCGAATTACTGGCTTAATCGGACTGAAATCGAATTATCCCGTTCATGTAAACACCTTTGTTCGAATAATTGCGGTCCGATTACAATCTGATTAACACCCCTGGATAACTCAATCCGACTCGGTTGATAATTCGGACATCCCGGCATGTAAACGGTGAATCGGATTAGGAACTGGACTATGCGCCTTTGCGCATGCTCAAGATCCCGCCGCCTCTCCCTCCCTCCCTCCCAGGTCGTGACCCAGAAGTCAAAAGAGACAATAAGTTGTAACTGCCGGGAGCCGGCCGGCAGAAACAAACAAACGTAAAAGTGGGGTTACAAGCCGATACTACCTTCGGTGGGTGTCCCCGCGAGCTCCCTGCTGTAGCCAGCTAGCGTTGATACTAGCTCCCTGTTTGCTCTCCGATAGCTCCCTGATAACCACCGAAGGCAGCGGGGTTCTCTCTATTATGAAGAGAGAAGAGGTCAAGCGGAGATGGCTGTATCACCACTAAATGTAATGAAAACAGCGCCACCTATTGTATCGGATATGACAAGCCCCGAAAGAGAGCATAGTCCGACTAAAGCAAGATTCAAATTAATACCATCATGTAAACGCACTGACTGATGGGAAGGGGGCACTTAAATTCCCCTTTAAGGCCTTTGTCGTTGCTGTTTAGACAGTGCTTTCATGATACACACGGTATTACCAAACAGAGAAGCTAGTTACCACACAGTGAACATGAGGGCCCGGGTGCCCGGGGCAGCTTTCTGCTCTGTTCAGCTAGATAATCGTGTTTCTCTCCTTTTCCTCAGGCTTCTTCCATGTGCCTCGCTGCCTGTACATGTGTGAGCGTATGCTGGATGATCTTCTGGCGAACACGGACTGAGCGTTGTGACTTTGATGTTGTAATGACGGGATTGAATGTCTGTTTGCTCGATGAAACCATGATAAACAAGAAAATAGATTTTGCTAATTTTTAAATAATTTCATATATGTTTCTTGGTCAGACTTGGTACTCGCCATTGAGTTTATTGTTTTAACCTTTTTTTTTTCCTGTAATGAATTTTGTGAGTTTTTCTGTGTTTAATTTACGGGTTGCATCATACATACTAAAACATAAACACTAAAACAACAAATGTTCTATCGGAAAATGTGCCTTCTACATGCAGACTGATGTTCTGAGCCAGCTTTCAAGACCTGTGTCTTTACACCCTATTCATTCCCGTTCCATACAGCTAATGTAGCAACTGTGCTACAAGCCTGCCCATGTCTATTCTAACATACCAGTGAACCATAATGTATTTTAGAGAAAGATTTAAGATGACGTAGCTTAGTGCTAATCACATGCTTCTAATCTGCTCACAGGCTAATACATACATTGTATTGAGACATCATAATGTGACATAATAAATGTGGTCAATGCAAATCATTTTTATTCAATTAATTAATTTGTCATTAGACAGTTTATGATGTTGGGGTTTCTGATTAATAGACATTTTGTGAAAGTAGAATTAGACTATGAAGAAGAATTTCCTAGTATAGAGTACACGGCCAATTAACAAGTATTTTTCATCACCTTGTAAAGTACATTAGCTACTTGCTAGCAATCTGTGGCTTCTTTACACACCCAGCATGAAGCAACAATTGTTAAATGGGGGGTGGGGGGTGTCTTCTGTTTGGTTTCCAGCTGGAAGTGTACAGTGGCTTCAACCGAGCTTTTTCCACTGGAAACAGCTGCTGTTGGAAAATAGACTGATTAGAGGGATGAATTTGACTCAAAACACTTAACACATTCAGGTGGTTGCTGTGTACTTCCTTTCCTAAGTGGCATGTCTAGCCATATATATATATATATATATATATATATATATATATATATATATATATATATATATATATATATATATATATATATGTTGTGTGTATATATATATATATATATATATATATATATATATATATATATATATATATGTGTGCGTGTGTGTGTGTATATATATATATATGTGTGTGTGTGTGTGTGTGTGTGTGTGTATGTGTATATATATATATATATGTGTGTGTGTGTGTGTGTGTGTGTGTGTATGTGTATATGTGTGTATCTATATATATGGCTACACATTTATTTAGAATTGCAGAAATCTAAAAAGACACATTTTAATTGAATTTGGATTGTAATGTTGACTGATATACATGCACAAATGTCAATATGATAGATGGATCAAAACATTGCTAAATGTGGTTGAATCATAAAAGCTAAAAAGAGCTCTTTTTCGGTGATCCGGCAGTGAAAAGAGCCGGAATTGCCTTCACTAAAGCGGAACTTGAATGTGAGGGTGTTGGCAGTAGGAAGCGTTCAAAGGCTACCAGGGTTTGGTTTGTAACACTGCAAGTACGCGTTGATGTATAACGTCATTAAATTGAAATTGGACATTGGCAAAAACCTAAAATAACTACATTCAACTTAAACTGATTTTTTGTAGTGAAGGAAAACCCTTTTGGACGAATTAACATCACAGCAAAACTGTAAGAAAATAGCTGCATTGAATACAACCCATGTAACAAACCGGAAGCCTGATGTAGCGGATGCGGAAATAACGGAAAGCGATAAGTTAGATGTTGTTGAATGATACATGCTAATAAAACGCTTGTTTATTTAACTAGTCGACCGAACATTGTTAAAATAACAGACGGTCTTCCCGTTTGTTTTATGGAGGGATATAACAATGTGACTACGTAGCTAGCGGGCTTTTTGACGTTAGTTAACGTACAAGTTGCAGTAATTCTTCAGGGCTTTTGTGTAAACACATCTGACCGACGTTACGGTAGCATATTCTGCCTCGAGATTCATATATTAGCCGAAACTGCTGTTTTAGTTCCTCTGACTGGACCTACAAGTGGAGTTTTACGAGTCATGTATCCCACAATGACGGAAAAGGATCGGGATCAGAGGTACGGTTGGATTTCTACAAAGGTTGGCTAGGTTTGATGTCATCCTATTTACAATGTCGGTCACGTGATGTTCATTACAACATATTGAAAGAACCGTGGATTGGTAGAACTTTCGCTACACCCATAGTCCCCCTTTCGTGGTTAATGGTAGATGTGTTGAGTTTAAAGTGAGGTTTTCATGTCAGGTGGCACACTTAATCCAAGGGGGTTAACAATTCGTTAACAATAGCGACCTAGCAGGTTAAAAGGGAGCCACCTTTGTGGCATTGACAACTCTAGCTTTAGGCTCAATGTATCTCTCTAACCCATTTATCTCGCATCAAGCCCAAATTACAACAAACTATTAAACTAGTATTAACCAGGCGGCAACCTCCGGTTCTAACGAGTGGAGCCAATGCAAATGTTTCCTAAAACCTGTATTCTCTCTACTGACCAGCAGGGGACAACAAACAGTTACATGGCTTTTAAATAACTTATTTTCATTATCTATTACACCTGTGCGTTTCCCATTGTGACAAGTCAATGTGTCTGCTGTGCAAAATTACCTTTTGATCCATGGACTTGTACTTGTATTGATCTTTTTGTTTGGTCTACTACTTTAACAATATGTATCATTCACCCATTCATAAACTGTTGGGGGTTAAATGATTTGCCCAAGGACACAACGACATGGGCTATCAATCTGCGGATCGAACCGCTGATCCTCTGATTGATGGACGACCCTGCTTACCACAAATCCACATTTTTATTATTATTATTATTATTCATATCAACCTTCACATCTCCATTGCAGCATTTTGACAATCTGGACCTATATGTTTGGAAAAGCTGCCTTTTTTGAAAACGGATGCATCAAATCTCTTTGGACAAAACCAAGAGATCCTTACTGTTCTTAACTGACATGTTGTTGTTTTGTCTTTAAGTGGGACCGGTGTCTTCTACCAGGCAATACCTGCTGTTGGCGCTGATGGAAGAAACATCATGAAACTGATTCCTGTACAAATTGTCAACGGAGACCTGTTCAAATCTCAAATAAGCCAGTTCAACACCATCATTACACCACCAAAAGCTATAACTGTCAATGCTGCCTCCAGACCAGTTGGCATGGGGCAAAGGGCAACTTTGAATCCTTCTGCAACTGAGCAAATTGTAAGGAAGCAAGTTCCCCTCATGAATGCCTCCTGTAATCAAGTAGGTTCGAATTTTGGTTATTCACTAAACAAGCATCCACTCCAGCAACTACAACAGAGTGTGAATGTATTGGCAATTGTACCTCCGACAGCATTACCTGTAGCAAACAGTGGGAAGTCAGTAAGACCTCCATGTCAGCTCCCAGTCACAGTGCAATCTCCAGTTCCCCCTAGAATACAGTGCTTTCAGATCCCCCCCGAGGCACAAATCCAAAGAGTCCCAGCATCTGATTTATTGGCAGGTGTCAATAAACAGGCTTTTACTCCATCAGCTAAGTTTCTTTGCAGGACATCAAATGCAACATCATGTGGACTTCCATCAAAAGGATCAGAACGACATTTCAATTTAGTTCCAAAAGTTCCACAAAGACCCAACAGCCCCATAAAGTGGTCAGTTGAAGAAGAAGACAACTCAACGCAGATTCTTCGAGTTCTTACACAGGGAGAAAATAGCGGGAAGCACTGTGAGGCCATTAGAAAACCAAGTCCAACTCTTGAGCCTATAATTCCCTCCGTTACTTCAGCCATTCATCAAAATGCTACAGAGAGAGAAAATGCTGGGAAGCTTTGTGAGGTCATTATTAAATCTGTTACTGGGTCCAGTAATGGCAAAAGTGGAGAAACACAGGGAAACCCCATGTTCATGTGGAACGGGAAGCAACCACAACAGCAACCGAATGTACATGTAATGGCCCTAGTACCTCTGATGTCAACACCTCTAGGAAACAGTGGCATGTCCGGAAGACCTCCAAGTGAACTCCAAGTTCCAGTGAAATCTCAACCACTCCCAAAAAGACAGTGTTTTCAGATTCTCCCTCAAGCAAAAGTCCGAACAGTCCCAACATCTCATCCACCTCCGAGTATCAAGAAACAGACTTTTCCTCCATCAGTCAACTCCTCGCCAAGTTCCGGCTTACCCAGTGCGGTCCACATGTCACCTGTCACAAGTGTCAATCAAGGTGTTACTCCGCAATGTAATTCTGCACTTGATGTGCTTAAGTTGCTTTGCAAGACAGCAAATGGAACAACATACAGAACTCCATTAAATGGTTCAGAACCACATTTAAAATTAATTCCAAATGTTCCACAAAGGCCCGACAGCCCTATAAAGTGGTCAGTTCAAGAAGACAACTCAGCGGCTCCAACTCTTGATGCTATTGATTCTCCTGTTACTTTAGAGATTCTTCGAGTTTCTGCAGTGAAAGAAAATGCTGAGAAGCACTGCGACAGCCTTTCAAACTCAGTTTCTGGATTGAGTCAGGGCAAAAGTAGGCAAGGAGAGGAAAACCCTTCTGTCATGTGGAACGGGAAGCTTTTTGTTTTGGCCAAAAATAGCAGCCTACCGTATGAAACTGGAAAAATTGACGCACCCATCGCAGCAAGAAAAAGTTATGAATTTGACAAACCTATTGTAGCTTCAACCCAACAACCAATTGCATCAGTCGGTCTTCAGAAAAAGAAGGGGCGCAGTATTCTATCTCCAAACCAGTCGCACAAAGTGATTGACCTTTGTGATGACGACACTCCAAATGACTTGTCTCAACAACCGGCATCAGTTCATATGTCTGCAGTCACGCCCGCGGATGAAGATAATGTCATATTTGTGTCATATACTCCACCTACATCTGAGTCTCAACATTTGAGACTAAAAGCACAAATGACACCTGTGAAGGAAACTGAACAGGCGGCCACAAGCAGCTCGAGCAATGTGACTGAACAAACCAGTCTAGATGGTCCACCTGGTGTTCTTGAAGGAAGAACACTTGACCATAGCATGTCCGTCGACACGGTCAAAACTTCTACACATGTTGATGTTTTAGCAGTGATGAACATGGTTGATGATGATTGCTCCATCGTTGACAGCCAGCAGAGCACCTCCGCCCAACAGTTGGAAAGCATGGAAGTTAATCCAATCAGCAATGCCATATGCTTTGGAATAATGGAGGACACCCACAACGTGGAGGTGAGAGAACCTCTATTGCTTCATTACTTTATGGGAAAAAGGTTTTGGATCAAAATATATTGAAGCAGGGAGTCGTGTAACAACGTGATGTTGACAAATGTGTATTTAGTCGTCACTTCCTTTTAGAAACGCTGATGCACACATTTTGATGCTGTCAGCAGCCATGTTTCCATTTAATTTTAAGCAAAGTTTTAAAATGATTCAAAAAAAAAATTGCTTCCAACAATGATTCCAACAAAGTAAGCGCATTTCCATTAACAGGTTGTTGTTGTTGTTTTTTACTCTGCTACAGCTCAGTTTGTTGGTGCTACGTGGTTGTAATCTGCCACGAGATGTGGCGATTGATGCAGTGCGTCTTTTTTGGACTGAGCCGGGCTAGCAATTTTCCCTTTCTTCCAATTTTTATGCGAAGCTAGGCTAACCACATCCCGACTCCAGTGCTGTTACATTTCGTGATCCATCAGAAGAAATGCATCATGGTTGTTGTTATGTTGTTTTGTCTACTATTCTATGTAATGCAGTAGTCTCTTAATAATCTAATGCAAACTATAACAACTTTGTCCTAACGGAGCTACCTAACATCCAGTTATATATTGTGTTTCGGAGGGCAAAAAGTTTAAATATTTTATCTTTGGATGGCAAACCACTTACTGGTATTCTCTCCCGGCCTCACCTACTTGTATGATATGATAAAATGATATCCTGTTTGCTGTCTAACCGTCTGCCTGATTCCATGTGAACGCATCATTGACTTTATCATTGGCCAGTCACGGACTGATATATCTTGACAAATATCAGATGTATTGCCAATAGATATTTCCAGAAGAGTTTGTCGATCCCCTGACTACTTTCATTTAGTTCTTTTGGAGTTTAACCAAATCCCTCAAACATAAGCCAATCCCATCAGTCAGACAGTGATCTTGTTGACAATAACTTGCTAAACATTAACATTTTGACCTTGGTACTTTTAGCATGTTAACATTTAGCTCAAAGCACCGCTGTGTCACTAGCATGACTGTAGATTTGTAATATTGTTTGTGTTTTAAAGAGGTTTTATTTGTTGTCCTCACAGAGATCTGAGGCCAGTCAGACGTCTTTGCTGGCGCCAGAATCCTGTCAACGGTCTGATGATCTGCTGAGACGAATATTTGGGATAACTGCCGATGTGAAAGTTGACCTGCTGAGGATAGACGAAGCCCCAGCTGGGTTTTTTGCTGCAGAACCTCCAGCGAGTGAGTGCATGGAGTCAGTGGAGGATCATCGGGAAACATTGAGCGGGTTTAAGGATGGAGAACGTTTTTTGCCACAACCTTATAGCCAACAAGTAACTGAAAGCTGTAATGGGCTCGTCAATGTCAAGAAGGTGAAAGTGCCTCAGCAGGAACTGTCCAAAAACTCCGCCACTTCAAGTCCTCACTCCGATGTTGGACCTCTCGAGTGTTCACACTTCGAAGTAAACACAAACACTTCGCCCAGGGGGGCATGCGGCGATGTTAAAACGGAGCCCATGATTGGCTATGTGGAGCCCATAGATGAGGATATTCTCAGCGCAGAGGAAGAAGACTTCCTTGACTCACGAGAGACAGCTGGCCGCTCTCAGACTTGTGCGAATCTCAACGCAAACACAGGGAGACGGGGAAGAAAACGGAGGCGCCCGACATGTCCATGTTGCATCCCGGGTGCTCAAGATCCTGCAGTGAGGTCCAGTGACAAGTCCGAAGAGCCAGAGAAGTGGACAACGGAGCGAACAAGCAAGAAAGGGGGAAGAGCAAAGGCATCGGGTAAAGACGTGAAAACACCTGGAAGCGTCGGCTGTCTGACGGCCAAGAACAAGCACAGCTGTAAGACGTCAGAAGATCAGGCCAGTGACGGTTTATCAACAGAATCCGTGGACTCTGATGAAGTCAAACTACACGAGCAGATTTCAAGACTTAAAGAGCTTCTGCAAGAGAAAGAGGCGGCTTTAGAGCTGATGAGAACCGGCAGAGCTGAAGTGAGCCAGCAAACATTTCAAACTCTGAACGTTCTAACAGACTAATTGGACATATTTAGTATTTTATGTTATTTATTTTTTTTACAGAAGTAACCTTGTAGCTGCGCATGTGAGAAAAACATGTGATCCGGTTTCAGCCATTCTAGTCTGGTTTACTGCTCTAATGATACAGAATATATAGAAATATCAGGTCTGATATTTCTACATATTCTATTTCATATAATTAACGCTCGTCTAAATATATTTTTTTTAATTTTCATATACGTCACAAAACATATTTTCTGTTGCCTATATTTCTTTTTCTCTCGTGTCATCTGTCAGACCCGGCCCCTTTTATTGTAATAATATATGGATACTGTCGGTCTGTGAGTGTGTGATAAGGCAGACTGTTCTCTATGCATCCATAACGTACCAAGGTGGTCTTTACGCTATCAGTTTTAACAAAGTGAGACTATAAACCGTTGTTACATACCTCAGTAGGTTGAACCTGTCGGGGGAGCCAAAGTGCTACGGAAGCGTTCCTTCAATCCACTCTGACCTCCATTGCAGGCTCTAGAGGGGCAGGAAGGACAACAGCAGGACAAGCCCTCACCTGTCTGCATCAGTGTGCAGTTATAGTCATTAAAGAGCTTTTTCTATTTTATCTTTAGAGAAAATTTGACATGTTGTCTTTACAGAAAGGACTTATTGAATGTCATATTTATAAATACTAATGCAATATTTATATTTTATTAGTAATAAATTAACTTGTTCAATGACTTGTGTGAATCTCTTGTGGACTGCAGACAGCCAAACTGACTTCAGAGTGTTTTTGGATACAGTTGATATGAGCAACATGCCGCTGGTGATGAAGTAGAAGTATATTAAGAAAATAGAATGATTGAAGTGTAATGTAACAAACCATACAAGAGCCTAAAGGCAAAATTACAAGTTATACAGTACTCACTACCATTCTACTTCAACTTTTTTAGTTCATTTCAAAATTTTGTGGATAGTTCTTCAACTAAAAATAAAGGGACATAATAACCAACGATTAAGACGAGATGTCTTTTAATGTGACCTCTGAAGGATGCTGCCGCTGGATTGGGACGTAGTAACAGCCGGGAGAAATGCAAATTGTCTGTCAGGCTTCTGGCCTTCAAAATAAAATAATTGTGCCCGTGTGTGGTTAAGATCTTCTCCTATCCGAATGTACTTATTCTACATGCGTTCGCTCTTCCGTTTATGCTGACACTTTTATTCTGGCGAATCGGCACCGGAAGTTCTGTTTTACAACAAAGTGAAAATGCAACACAACACGAGTCGGGGAATTTAATCGCTGGATACCTTTAACTAAGGTCCATCAAGGTAGGGGCAACAATTAGTTCACATGTAGACGATAATATCAATTAATGTCGAAACAGTAACCTCACTGTCCAATATCGCTAGTTGGCAACGTTAGCTAATACATCTAACGTTAACTATGTTACGTTAACCAGAGTACGTTTCGAATACAGGCTCGCGGGTTCATCGTGATTTTGGTAGAAAATCGGAGCATAATGGCGTCAAGCACGAGAAAAGCTGTGTTTGCCTTCACCTTGTCACCGTATTATTTCATGTAGCTACACGAACGCAAACAGTGTTTCAAAGCCATTTAAACCCGGAGGCGAACTTTGGTTTCGGCAAGACGTCATTTTGCTCGGTGCCGGCCGGTTAACGTTAGGCCGCCGGAACCGCTTATTGAGCAAGTTTTAGGACACCGACTGCGTAGGCCAGTGCGGAAGTCTACAGTAGCATTGCTAGTAAAGTCATAATTTCCTAACCGACAATACGGCTAAAATGGAATAATACACCAGTATGTCATTTTCTCCCAAATAAGGTTCTAATTCAGAGTCTGCTAACAGGCCGAGTCCTCCAGTTTCATGCTAGTGACAGCTCGGCTGTGCAAGCTTAGCGCGTCATATGTATATATATATATATATATATATATATATATATATATATATATATATATATATATATATATATATATATATAATTTTTTTTTCAGCCAGTCAGTAAAAGTTGTTTAGCAGATTGTTTCCACAGCTGCCACTCAAATGTCCTAATTTCCTGACCAGCATAGCAACATCCTTCTGATGGTTGCCAACCTCTGGAAATAGCAATCAGAATCTTCATTATGTCAGAAGAATTTAAAAAATGTTTTCCATTTGCAATGATGCACACCAGAAACATCTTCACTTTGAAACAGTAGAAAAATAGTGAACATTTGTCAACTAAAACCTCTAATCAATTATTGAAACTGTAATTTCAACTTTTAAACTAATAGTCAACTACTCTTAAGTTTAGCCACCAAATGTAGAACATTACATTTAGTTAAAGTTTTGAGATGGGAGGTGTTATTGGCATCTGTAACTCAAAATGTAACTCTTAATGTGTCCACAGAGCATGGACTTCCTTGACAAACTTGAAATCTACATCCCAGTGGAAGCTGAGGTGAAAAGCATCCCTCTGTGGAGTTTACCGAAGTCGGTGCTCAGACAAATGGGCCTCCCCTTGTCTGGCTTTAAAGGCTCCGGGAAGCTTGCAGACTCTCCAGAAGGCATATGGATTTGTCCAGCAGTCATACGGAGGAAAGGCCAGAAGTTGGCCCCCCACGCAGGAAACGGCATGATCGAAAACCTGTCCTCGCTGATGGGAAGAGAGTTTCGGGCTAACCCAGGTCCCGTCCAAATGAACTTCGTCTCGGCCAACCACGCGGTGTACAAGGCGCTGAAGGACACCATGCCTGGCAAAAAGGGTCCCGCACACACATCTCACGCCTCCACGCTACCTCGTGGCTCTGCACCGCAGACGTACAAAGATGCCATTATCCTCTACAATGGGCACATTTACCTGTCCATTAGGAATCCAAATCGGAGCCGGAGTAAACCAGAGACAAGCGAACAACAGCTAGCTTCCCAGTCTTCCATTCCTTCAACATCTGCCATATCATCTAAAAGCCTAAAGAAGGTGATGAGCTCCATCTGTAGCTTTAGCCTTGAGTCAAGACTCTCTGAGCAGCCCCATGAGGCTGGACCTATCTATAGTGGTGCTTTGTCAATGTGTGTAAACATCCCAATGTTAATGTTGATTAGTCCTTGTAGTTGTTTCAAAGTGCAAATTTAGTTGACTCCGTGACTTTTAATTTAGCATCTGTTTGCCATCAGACCAAGTCTTCCTTGTGTACACAGGAAACAAACAATTTACTGAGCACATTCATGCACCACAGACAATGAATTTGATTTAAATGACTCCATGATTCTGACACTAGGCGAATTAAAAAACTTCTCCCGTCCTTACTTTTGCCTCACTTTTACCTTTTTTATTGGAGATGGCACCATATACAAAGCATTTGTGTGACTGTTTAAATAATATTGTGCACATTAATCTGAGGCCTGTCTGTCCTCCTGCAGCGCCGGTTCCCCCAGGCTTCTCATGAACCTGCAGAGCCACAAAGGAAGAAATCTCATGTCATTCTACCCCAGACCTCAAAACAGCTAAAGGATCGTCTCACAAAACCAGAAAACCACTCCACCACAGACCAGGTGTGTGTCATAATGATGATAGATAGATTAAGAAAGAAAAACAAGTGTTTGGGAACTGGGGGGGAAATAAATACAGCATTTGGTCCTACAATAAAAAAATCAATTGCTTTTTCAGGCCACAAGATGGTGTTTTTTTCTGGTGAGGTCAGCAGAGGTCCCGTGATTGTTAGGAAGTTGGTTAAAACATCGGAGAAAGAAATTAGAACTACGGCATCCGCGTTAAAATCAAACGTCTGGACATCCTGTCACTTGTAGCGCTGCTGCTCGCACAGCTTTTGCACGACACAAAGGACAACATTCGCAACACATCGCTGGTCAAATACTTTTTTTTTCTTAAAGCATGAATCAAACTGGATGCAGTTCCTGGAGAAGTTTCTGGAGCTGTGTCTGCCTACGGATAACATTATGAACCCAGACACGAGAGCGTTTGATATTCCAACGTTTTTTGGGATTTCCACAAGTTTAAAGCAGAACGAGTGGTTATTTCCATGGTGGATGGCGGAAATAATAACTGTTTGCATGGAGATAAGCCACAGACATAAACCACACAAATGACCCTATACAAAGACGTGTTGGTTTGTTTGTCTGCTTGACAATCCCATTTTGCTGCAATAAAAATTATTTAATAAAAGCTTGCGTCCATGTAAACCCGCTATTGTCCCCACTGTTCTCTGCTCCCCTGTAACTGGTCAGAATACTCTGCTGTGGTTTTTGGTACCATTACTGTGAATCGGGTCCTCATGTGACATTACTCCATTTGTCCTGCAGGAGCTCCTCAATGACAACAGGCCCAAGGAGAAACGCACCACACCCAAAGCGGCACACGGGGAAAGCAAGAAGGTCACATTGCACAAGGGAAGTGACGTGTCCTCAACAACGACCGCACACCATGTCCCTCAGTCGGCCGGCAGCGTTCACAAAGCGGACGGCCGTCGCCATAAGGAAGCAGACGGAGAGCAGGCCGCAGAGGAAGCTGCAGGCACTGAAGCGGCGTGGTTTCAGCCTCCGGGGGAGCAGGAGACGGAGGAGGACGATGCCAACAACGACGGTGGTGAATGTGGTGAACCTGACGACATGGTTGGTCTTGTGGAGGAAAGTGGCAACCAGAGCTGGACGCCTCAGGGAGCTGCTCGTGCCTCCACAGCGATGCACAGCGAGTTTGACTTTAGGCAGCTGGCAGGGGAGGAGATGATAGCTCGAAAGAAGGCCAAGCTGGAGCTCCTCATAATGGGAGACCGCTAGTGGCGCTACGGAAACTCGGGTTTCGGATCAGTTCACGAATCTGAGTCAAGGATCGAATCGGCACTACGCAGTTTTCTGCTCCCGATATTAATTACCGATCATTGATGATCCTTACTGGCAAATACAGATGCCTTTTGTTGTTTGATAGCAGATCTACAAGGATCCTGACTATTTGTTTTTTGCCATCGCCCTAAAAAAGAATTCAGTCAGTAAACCATCAAAAATTCTAAATGTTATCCTTTTACTTGTTTTTTGTAATTTATGAGGGTTTTTTTCTTTATTAAAAACACACAATTCAAATGAATAGGAAATTAAATATTGTACTTTTAATGGATTAATGCAAATCATGTCATTAGTTGTTTTAATTACGTATTTTTAGTTAGTGTAAATGTCTTATTTATCTCTAATATCTATTTATGTTGTTGTGAAAACCTCTTTCAACTATGTTTATTCAAATTTCTCACAAACTACATTTTACAAGATTGCATGTGACATGATAACGTAAAATTTACCTTCGGCCAATGCTCAGTTTTACTGAACAGAGCCTGAACGCATCATATTGTAACTTAGCACAACCTTCTCCTGTCACTTTAAACACTGTTTGGTTGTTCACAATGTAATGATGTAATGATCAGAGATGATAAAAGCATAAAGGACGTACTGACCTTATGTGTTACTGAATATTGAAGGATAGGATTCGTTATCCTTTATGAAAAGATTATTTTATAACCTAGTCATACTTCCTTGACATTTGCTGAAGAGGACTTGTGCAATTGTTTACTGACCCCTGACCTTTGCTATTGAGATTCATTAGGTCAACAGACTGCGTGTCAGAAGTGTGATGCGTCTTTCTCTCATTCCCATTTGCTCCCATTAGTAGTTCTGAACATTGCGCTTGTGTTTTGCTGACTTTGTAACAAAGAGCCTGGAAACGGTTGCTCGTGAGTTGTATTGGAAACTCAACCAGGAGACTTCCATGTCTGTCCAAACCTCTTCTGACTGTGATTTCTGATGCGTGGACCCTCAGCAATCCAACCTGGCTTTGAGTTTGCTGTTTATTTGTACATTGTGACGACATTGAAAACTGCTTCTTCTTTTTTTTGAAGGTCTGATTTTGTTTTAGACAGGAATCTTAATTTAAATTGTACACCATCGAGTTTGTCACTGTGCTTATTTTCTGTGAGTTTTATAAGTTTGCTTTGAAAAGAGAAAACGGCCAGGTTGCATTTCGGCGGGTTTTCTGAGCACTACGTCTGTCCTTTCCTGAGTCTTCCATGAATGATCCTTCCCGTCTGTCCTCGACCCCGTGACGCTTTCCAACCTCGTTCAGAAAAGACATAATTCTTTGACTATTTGATCCTAAAGTTACGCTGGCCACAGAATTACGCAACGACAGAAGTCTACAGGAATGAGTCCTGAAGCAGCATGAAGTATCCTAAATGTTTGTTTGCCTCACAGATTATTTTTTGCAATAATTTAAAATACTCTGGGGGAATCCCATTGGCTTTCAGTGGAGGGAACTAGTGTGATGCTAACGTCCTGGTTCTCAATAAAAAATGTCATCACCGCTGCAGACACACGTCAATGTCGCGCTGCAGCGAGGAATCTTTAGATGTCATAATGTAAAGGATGGTCTCATGCAGGGGTCACTAACGGGAGGACCAGGTCCGGACCCAGACGCCGTTGTCTCTGGATAGATAATTGAGAATTATTACATTTTCAAGGATTTCTTCTATTTAACCAGCGCAGCTTTTCGAGCCTTTAAGGCTCTCGTTCAGTGGTCCAGGAAATGCACCGACCAACTGCACGCCTTGTAAATCATCTCAGGTGATCCTACTCGGCCAATCACATGTGTTTAAATGTTTATTATTCCCAAAACCACTTCAAAAGCTGTGTGTCTCATGTTCAGCGACATTAAAATCAGCGATGTGAAGCGCCACCACGAGACAAAGCACACGTCTTTAAAGCAAATGTACGAAATAATGCACATGAATATAAACCTAAAAGGACTATACGATCAGAACCCAAACACATGAATTAATATGATCACAACCATAACACATAAATTAATTTGATCAGAAAAATGATGTCAACAGTGGAGAAATGAGCTGAAGCAAGTGGTTTAAGAACCACTGATAAAGTCCCGGCGCACACATTTCACTTTTTAAGCATGGAACCCTGAGGTCAGGGCATAGAACCCTCAGAGCATAGAACCCTGAGGTCAGGGCATAGAACCCTCAGAGCATAGAACCCTGAGGTCAGAGGAGAACCCTGAGTTCAGAGTGGTTCAAGATAAAGTCCCTCACCCAACATTGCTTGATGCTCTAATAAACTGAATTGAAAGCTGCAAGGCAATTCGGTCAAATACATATTTCTAAAAGAAAGTACTTTATTTTAAGTCATATTTTTCAAAAGCTTTCTGTTTTAAATCCAGCCTTTATTTTACTTGAAATAAAAGAAGATAAAGTATTTATTATTCAAGTATGTATCATTTGTAATTAATCCAGTTCAGTTGGAAATCTGTAATAATAAATATTGTTTAGATGTTATTCAATTAAACTTTATTTAATTTCAGTCAGTTGTTGTATTAACGTACATATGTAATCAACTGTTTGCTGCTTCAATTTAACTGGCACTCATAAAGTACAATCTGGACATCATTGTGATGTTCCAGACCTTTGCATAAGAAAATTCCCTCTAACCTCTGATTTTTAGTCGAATACCTCTGGTTTAGTGTGTCCTATGATGCTAAAGGTGATAAGAGAGGATGCATTGAAGTATCTTTCCTTAGCATTTATAAAATGATCTTGGCTGCCATGTGATACTTCTGGCTCATGCAAATAATATAAGTTCCAGTTTTAACGTTCAACAATTTGACGCAGATGTTTGCTGTTGTCTTCATTCCATTAGTTTAGATTTGTTGCATGTTTCCCTGAAGCTTCAGCTCTCTCAGGAGCGCCATACGGAGGACCAAACAATTTTACCCTAGATATCAAAATTGTGGACAAAATAATCAAAATACCTCAAAGTGTATGTGAAACGGCTCCAACAGGATTTATTGTAGGACCTTTAGTATTGTTTACAAGTTGGTTCCAGATGCTTATTTTTTTTTAAGGATATCGTGTCTGTGACGAAGATGAATATCCTGTTACATACTCAGTAGGAACACAGCAGAACAGAGACAGCATGTTAAATCATCTGATAGGAGTTCCAGATGAGATTTAAGTTGCAAGGAGGAGGCGCCCCGTCCCCTCCCCCCACCCCCCATCCCGCTGCCTCACTATAAGACTGCAGGTCTGACGACAGTCCGTCCACACAGACAGGATGCACTACTCCCGATGCCCTTCATCCATGCTGAAGGTAAGACACATGATTCTCCTGAAGTGCTGCTGCTGCTTTTGAGGAAAAACGAAAGTCAGAGGAATATTCAATGGAAGTTTTTGGATATTCAAGTTCCCAACAATAAATAGACAATGAATGGAAATGTACGTGGAATCAAATGGAACGGTCTGAGAAATAAAAAAAATGGTTCTATTCGGGAAATAATTTGGAAATCAAGGCATTTTAAAATTTAGCAATACTGGGAAGATTTCAACTTGTGGAACCTGCTCAAGGACTTTGGTCACAGACCGAATGAATCCAGGGCTGACTCACCATGCTCATGGGACATTTCTACGATTGATATTTTGTAGATGTACTTATCTTGTTCAGCTTTTTAAATGTCTTTGTTGACCAAAAACAAGCTTTGCTTTTGCTTGTTCCAGTTCTTTCAACCGCACTTCATTGTCCTCCTCAGTGGATGGAGGCTTGACGGCTTGCACACTTGTGATATTTCCCCTAAAAGAAATGTACACCTGTTCTTAAAACTACAGAACAGTTCTGTGCATGACCCCATCCATCCAGGTCTAAATAAAACTAAAGAGAATTGTTAGTTTTCATCACTTATCACCTCTGAAATGATATTAGAAAATACATTCATAGTACAACAATGTATTCAGTTACAATGACTTTCTCGTCAAAATCCCCAAAGTTACTGTTGATCATCACTTGAGTCATGAAGAGCACCACCAAGTGTTGAAATGCGGTTTCGAACCCCACAATTCAAGGAATATTCTTGTGTCTAATCTGTCTTTGATCCAGTTTTAAAAGTTTGACACTAAGAGATGTGTTGTCAATGTCGCAAGGCCCCTTTGTGTATTGATTATGAATTTGGACAGGAAACCCCCCCATCTGCGTGTGATGGGCTCTGCATATTCAAAGCTTCCCCCTTTCCTCCCCAGGTGGTGTGTGTGTTCTACTCCACCATGTGTCTGGCCGGCTGGCCGCTTTCCTCGGAGGCGGCCAGACTCCGCTGTGGCACGGACCTCCTCAGCGACCTTATATTCGTGTGCGGGGACCGTGGAATCTATTTAGGTAGGTCCTCATCCGCGGCATCCACTTGTTCCACCTGTCTTTGGGATGTAGAATACTCTGCAAGCCTTCATATATGAACAGACAATGTGTTGGACACTGTGCAGTATTGAAACTTTGGATTTTGTCAATATATTTTCTCATATTTGGTCATACACACGCCATACCACCTTTATGTTATCTCCCATTGCTCGCACACCACAAGCTCTTCTGCATTATGGTGCAATAAGCTATGTAGCTGTTATGGTATGTGTGCTTTACAGATAAAACATATGGAGGGGTACAATTAGTCAAAAACATTACCTGCGACTAAAAGTAATGGTAGATTCTGTCTTGTTATGACAGAAATGCACATCAATTCTATTGTCTATTATTAATGACGATAGAAAAAGATAATACGTGCTAACAGCATGTGCTATCAAGGTTATTCTACCCTGTGTGGTAGCACTTACACGAGCAGAGGTGTATGACGGATATGGCCATGGCCATCATGCCCAAATGCGGTAACTCTGAGCAAGTTATCAGTTCCATAACAACAGCCGTCATGTATTGACATAAAGACCAGCCACAACAATACTCATCTAAGCTGCAGCCAACTTGAGCGACTTTTTTACGCAATTTAATATCTCGTGATTTGCTCTTTCTATCTGGGCCACATTTGATTCCACTGTTTTATCCAACAGTGGTGTGTCATTAGATCCACATGTGTGGCATGTAGATGAGCTGACCGGATTGGTCACTTCACGTTGGAGGCAGGTTGCCGTATTTAATTTAATATGAAGGTTATTATTGTTGTTGTGTAATCGCTGGTCCTGGACACACAGATTTACTCACATGACCTTTTACTTGGTTACCTTTGCTCTGTTCTGACCAAGGCCACGTTACCCCTCACGCTATCAGACCGGTGGCAATCCACCAAAATGGCAGCGTACTCGCCAGAACACTGTGCCTTGTTGTGCGATAGCTTTGTTGTTCAAACATCTTTGTGTTATCTGAGAGCAGCGCAGCTTTCACAGTAATAACGAAGGAAAAGGTGCGGACAGGGACGAGCGGCAGGAGACGGTCCCCTCGCTATAACTAAATATTTCACATATGATAGTTTAGTGATTTGAATGCTCATGTGCGTATGCTACCATGCTCATGTTGATCAGTGTTCAGTTTATTCTAATAAATCATGATATTTAGCCTCATCTTGGTGTAAATATCATGCTATAAATAATACTATTTTTAAAAAAAATGAAAGTGACTTATTTTGTTGTTTGTACTATTTAACAAGAGGTCCATAAAGCTTTCACAGACTCAGTAAGCCAAAGAAATGCATTCGACGATCGATAATCAGCTACACTCGACCAATTACATTATGAATTTTTGTTGTATATTTAAATGTTTAGCACTGTTTGATTGTGGCTGATACATCCAGATTGACATGAACCATCCTTTACTGCAGCCGCAGGAATACATTATACTTTAAATACTAGAATCTTGAAATGCGTGGATAGTCGTTAAACTGGCTGAGCATGTTCCCTTGAGAGAGACATCGGATCAGCCTTTTTGGTCCAAATGTCTCTCCTCTAGCGCCACCTTCAAGACAGGCTTTGTATTCGTTCAATACGTACACGTTGACGGGTTTAAGGCCGATAGACTAGCGTGCACAAGTTAAAAAGGTTTATTTATCTGTTTCTACCGTGCATGTTTTGGCTTAAAAGACTTCCAAATACATTTAAGCCTGTTTTTCTTTTTTTAAAGTCCAAAAGGTTTTTTAAAAAAAAAAGAGTTTGACATTTCTCTCTTTCTGCAGGAAAAGGTACATGGTCCGGTTACGGCTCTCGGCCCAGGGGAAAGGGGATAGTGGACCAGTGCTGTCGGCCAACTGGCTGTGAACTTCAGCTCCTGGAGATGTACTGTGCCAAACCAAAGGGCCAGCAGCAGACGACCGCGTACCCAACCACAGTCACGGCACCTCAAACCACTACACAGCTGGACACGGTATGAGCTCTACAATGGAGTATGATGATCCAGTCTTGAACTTTGGAAGGGTTGCTGGATAACGTAGTCTTAACTCAGTGTTCATTAGTTAGCTTTTCCCAGGGAGTTGGCTCAGGTGTCATTACGTGATAGCTGTCACTCTGATGAACAATAATAAAACACCTCCACCTCTTCACTATCTGCACTGACTACTTTGACTACTGTCCTTAATGTCTTTTTCATATTTATCTTGTTTATTGTATGGATATAAGTACGAAGAGCTAAGTGACACCAGAGTCAAATGTCATGTATGTGTAAACTTAAATGTCCATTAAAGCTGATTCTGATTCGGATGACATGTACTTGGGTTTGGGTAGAGTGGGATCCCTGTTTCTGTCGAGGATAGTCTGATGTCAGACGGCAACCTCTGGTTCTGAAAAGTGAAAATGATGTATACATTGGTTTAATATAGTTATGTGTGTGTATGTGTGTGTGTGTGTGTGTGTGTGTGTGTGTGTGTGTGTGTGTGTGTGTGTGTGTGTGTGTGTGTGTGTATGTATATATATATATATATATATATATATATATATATATATATATATATATATATAATGACACTGGTGACTTCAATGGCTAAAGCAAAACCCAAAAGTGGAGCATAATAAAGTTGGTGTCTGTGAATCCTAACTTGGCCCCCACACAGGGCCAAGTTTACCTGCTCCAGCCCAGCACCATGTCCTTGAATCAACTCCTTATTCTTATCTTTTGTCTTGCAGACTCAGCAGTTCCAAGCAGTGTTTCAGAAGAGACTCTCTGAGCACCTGGGTGCTCCCGACAGTCCAAAGAGGGGAGCTTACAGAAAGAAAACACAGCCTTCCCCTCGACGGAAAAGCAAAGGTCCATCATCTCGCAGGAGAATTAAAACAAAGACCACAACCAGCGGGCCTCCTTCAACCTCTGGGAGTCCCCTTCAAAGAACGGTGACCGTTGGATCGTGACCTTTGACCTTGTAAAAAAGGTCAATATTTATAGTTACTGGATTGGACCAAACTTGTTTGAAAGCCTGGTTCTGACTATTGTGATATACATTCTCTACCAGGTAGGGATCACAAACCAGGTTGGAGAGAAACAAAGTTTATCATCCAGGGAAAAAAAGCTAACTGAAGTCCTACTCCATCTCTGGGCTAGCCACTTACGCTAGCCTTCGGAACTCAATGGAATGTCCCACTGAGCCGCTCTTACTTCTGTCTTTCTGGATCAAAGTGTCATTACATAGTTAATGAATTGTACAATGCTGTTCTATTCTTCTAACCACTCAAAGCACTTTAACACTACATGTCATCGTTCACCCATTCACACACTGATGGGAGGAGCTACCGTGCAAGGTGCTCCCTGCCCATCAGGTCCACTAACTAACGATCAAACGCAGTTGACACAGCTACGTGAACAATTTGGGATAAAATGTCTTGTCCAAGGACACAGCGACAGGGATCGAACCGCCAATCCTCTGATTGAAGGACGACCCTGCTCTACCACTGATACATGTATAGTACACGTTTACTAATTAAATGTACTACATACTGTTTTCTAAAGCCGGTATTTTTAGCTCTTAGTGTGTGTACCACTGTAACAGCCACGTCTGGACTGCGAGCCTTAACGAGTCCATTTTGAAAGCTCCTTACTCGGCTGGTCATCAACCTGCGGATGTTTAACTCATCATGGAAGTGAACTTGTTGGAAATGGTGTTTGTAAAAGGCTGCTAAATGTTGAACAAATGACAACGCTGCACACACACACACACACACACACACACACACACACACACACATATACATATATTACAGACATATTGGACTGTACTTTTTGGTATGAGGTTCTTCCTTGTGTTTCCACTGTATTCAGACCAGTCATTATTATTCTAATGAATGGTTTCTGAGGCTTGTTGTGATAAACGTGTCAGCAAACAGTGACGAACACATTTAGTTATGAAGTTCAGTTAAGTTATAAAGCAACATTAGAATTAATTTGGAGTGGTGTTTTGTGTCTTCTTCACAAACGTAACTCATAACTCGTCCACTATGTTCATCAGCTCATCTCTTCACTGCTTTCTCCATCTGCTTCCTGCTGTGGAAAAGATCTGTTGATAATGCGTCTACTTAGATGTGCTTAATGTCAGTTGTATTTCTAACAGCTGAACATGACACTGTTAGCTAACAATACTGTTATTTTTAGTACACTATCATGTATTTATAATGTATGGCATATATTTGACATCTGCAAAGTATATGGCGTGTGTTTTTTGGTGTGTAGCATCTGTTCACATGCATTGTATTACTTATTAGAGCACTTTTGACTACATTACAGTACTGCGTGTTTTGGGGCCAAACGTCAGAAAATACCAAAGAACTGTGAGTTCTTATTGAATGGTAAATGGACCTGTACTTCTATAGCGCTTTTCTCGTCTTCCGACCACTTAAATCGCTTTAACACTACATGACATCATTCACCCATTCACACCCCGGTGGGAGGAGCCACCATGCAAGGGGCCACATCAGTAATGTCAACCATTCATACACAGTCATACACTGTGGGCACAGGTATGGGAGCAATTTTAAGGTTCAGTGTCTTGCTCAAGGACACATCGACATGGGCTAGCGGCGCCGGGGATCAAACCACCAATCCTCTGATTGAAAGACGATCTTGCTGACCACTGAGTCGTCTAATAGAACTTGTTAGTTTGTCTTTTATTTATTTCACTATGTGATTATAATAAATATTAAAACTGTAGACTTATTTGTGATGTTCCTGTTATCACTTTATCTGAATGATAAAACTTATTTTAAGTCACATTTTCACATGTGTGTGATTAACATCCAAAGCGACCAGAGGAGCTTTGGATGTTGCTCACACACACGTTTGGGATTCCATACGATTTCATGACTACGCAACAAATCAACCTTTTTGTTTTGACATTGAGCGTCTTTACGATCATTAACAGCTGACTCATTTAACTTTGCCATACTGACGTTATTATCTCTTACCAAGACCTTTAAAAGCCACAAGTTCAGTATCATCTAGTCCCATCCTACTGACAGACATCACTACGGCCGATATAGCCAATACTCGGAACTCACACCAAAACCGTTGAGATTGGTTAAAAGCACTGTAAGTGGAAAAATGTGTTTTGGATTTTGGTTTGAACTCTCCCTTTATTAAGCATAATTATGCGATGAGTCAGTAACTTCAAACAATTTCTCAGTTTAAATTAAATTCAAAGATTATAGCTACAGCTAATTTGCATCTCCAGTCCCTTGACAGGTCCTATCAAACATAACACAACAGCAAACACTACAGGATGAAAGACAGAATACGATATCATACGTGGTGAGGAGAACATACAAGATACACATACAAAGCTACAGAGCAGCACATTAAAAGTATAATAAAAAACAGAATAATTTAGCTTAATGAGTACAACGCCGAGCAGCTTTTAATTAATTGTTTAAACTATTTTTAAAGTTCTGACAGAGCTGCAGCTCTTCAACACGTCAGAGTGTTGCAGTGATTTGTGGCTTCCAGAAAAGGATGATTGACCAACTGCAGTGGAACGGTGTCGTCTCGTATGGAGGATATTCTGATGGATCTGATTGAACTGACCGAGCAACTGTACACAAAGTCACGCACGCAATGGAAGAGGGGTTAAACCATTTAAAATGTGATAGAAACAAATTTCACACATTTTAAATACTATAATTATTGTTATCATTGAGGGTAAAGGAGTATAAGCACAAGAGGAAGTAGTGGCTTTTATCTGTGAGCAGGTGCATTATCTGCACATCTTCACTGATACAACACTGTCCAGTAACTAAAACATATGAAAGGTAAAACTTATTTAGAAAATACTTATTGTAACTTAATTTCTCTGAGTATGAATCCAAGTCCCACTTTAAAGGCGCTTTATCCAAAACCTCTATTAACTCTCAACGGCGCTCAACATGCTGACGCTAACAATCTACTGCTGCGTCTTCGAGACCCGTACAGTGAGCATCTTTGTATCCAAATAGATCCAAGGAGATACTCTGGACCTGCACTCGTTTTGTTCTTCATTCGGGTCAAGAAACGAGTGCTTTGAGAGTTTACCTGAGTTCAGAGGCACCGCTGTCTGCTGTGAGCAGCTCACTCATATTCCAAGCAAGTGTGACAGCACTGCCAATCAGCTGGCTAAAGCCTCCCCAGAGCAGTGACTTAGGACAGGATATTGGTTGGATTTTTGGACTGTTGGGTAGTGACGGCACAGCTTGTTCTTCAGGCTGACCATAAAAGGCCACAGATGGGGGAGTAATACCTTTTCACAAAACAGAATGCAGAGCAGGTGATGTTTTTAATAAATATAAAAGTAATATTTATAAAGAAGAAAAAGCACACCGCCTGTCACTATACGTCATTTTGGAAGCACACTTTTGAAGGACCTTTAACCACACTACCACATTTACATTTCAACGTTTCAGCATTGCACACGAGCGTTTCAGCATTGTTTTAAAAATTAGATTTCTGTCCATAATAACACGCTTAAAAACAAATATCACATTCACATACACTGGGCACACAGATGATGGTGTAAATAGGCAGTAGATTGGTTGCGTAGTTATAGAAAATACAAGTATTATTGTACCCAATCAGGTAGTCTGGGTAATCATTTGTGTCCACAATAGTGTGTGTTTTTTTAGAAAGTTGTTGCTGGGAGTCTTCCCTTACTCCTAATGACATTATTGTAACACGTTACCAAGTAATGTGACATTCAGAAGAGGAAGTGCGTTGATAATTCAGAAAAGAAAGCAACATTTCAGACTTTTCTGGGAAGCTTGAGCAAATGGTTAATAATGTGTTAGACGGCAGACGGGATTGCAGGATTGCATTGTCCCTCGTTGACTCACTGACACCTCTGGGTGTAACCTGGTTTGAACTTGACAGGCTCTTTGAAAAGACTTCTCAGGCAAGAAGGTGCTTCTGGCCTTTTGTCTCCACAACATAGTAACAGCTGTTCACCGTGGGCTTGATAAGGCCAGACGGGAGAGCGTTCTCCTTGTGGCCTCCTGCGTCACAGCCAGATAGAGATATTTCCTCCCATCTCTTCCCATGAGGAGCTTTCTAATAAAGCCCCCACTCACATTTGATTCTCATGGCCACGAGGAGGCTGTTGTCAGCCCAAAAGGGTAAATGTTTGACTGGTAACATTTTTTTTCTCCAGATTATATATTTTAACAATCCCAACAGCTCTGTGATGAAGGGATACTGTTGCCCTTTTGGGTTTTCTGTTTCAATTTTCTTCAGACAGGTCTCATAAAAATGTATAAATATACCTTTAATGCAGACATGGTGACGCGAGGACAGCTAAATTAACTCGGACCACTGCTGTAACATCCCATCTGTCATGTATCGTGACCACTGGGCAAGGATGTTAGTATATTCACATCAATTCAAGGCTTGTCATAAAAAAATGTCCTGCACACCTGTGACCTTTGGGATAATAAGCCCTGTACATGACACCACACGCCATATATGTGATGTGTTAAGGTCCAAAACTGTTACAAATGACTTATAATATAAAAAAAGCTCTACCTTTATGGTTATGTATGGTTAAGGTACTGGTTCACAAACGGGGAAGTTATACAAGGGAGAGAAGGGGGGCGGGGGGGGGGGGGGGGGGGGGCTGAATATACATGATGCATGCTTCTGATATGTATTTATTTTAATCTACCAACACTGAGTTAAGGTGTTGTCTTATATTTCTTACAGTTAAGACATTTTTGTAATTTTCTTCAGTGAAATCTGAGATCTCTAAAAAAAACAAATATATGATAGGGGAACTAGCTACAGAAATACTGATGAGTGCTTGACTTGACACTCTCAGAGAAGTTTCTGCTCTGTGTGCAAAAAAAATAGACACAAAAGATTGTTTTGTGTACAAGGCCTGTTGGGTGAATAGACTGTCAACAGGTCCACCTGTGACCTGTGAGGAGTTTACCGAGGCGGCGTGCCAAGGCTGCTGGAGGATCTGGATACTATCTTTTTCTTGCCGCCCTATCAACAGGTTTGTATCTGTAGCAGAGCAGCTGCATGCTCAAAGACGAGCGGCCCGGCTAACAGCTAGCCCTTAACTTGGATCAATGATACATCATTCATCTGAAAGCATCAACAGCTGACAGCAGCATCAAACTGGTCCTGCAGAGTATAAACTTTATCATGCAATGTTTTGTTCCTACAGCAGTCACAACACTTAACCCCCGTTGCTACAAGCTCCCGTATTGCTCTGCAGGCACTGGACTGATCACAAAGTGGACTTGTTTGTACTGGTACATCCATCATTGTACCTTTTTCCTGTTGGTATTCTGGGGAACTGAACTGTACATATCGTATATTTAGTCTGTACATATGTTCACATTCATGTGATGGTTTTCAATGTTTCTCTTTCACTCTTTCTTTTGTACAGAGCTACCATGCTGTACCAAAACATCCCCACCAACACTGTGGCATGGTAATAATAAGGTTTCTAATCTAATTTGATTGTTTCACGAGCTATGCATTTCCTGGTGAGAATATATTACAGGCGTGCTGTAGGTGGGATTGCATGGATGTCCATACCATCATAAACACAATGACATCATGATCCATGAAAGATGTTTACGATCACAGAACATAATTACAGTACAAGTAAACTAATTGTAGCCAAAGAAAATAACATGTTCAGCTAAAGAGGAAAGAGAAAATAGGGTTGAGTGCCCTTTAGGGTGCTGCAGCTTGGTGAGTTCTATTTTTTGGTAAAGATTGTACGGCGTGTCTCAACAGACTATTGCTTACATAAATTGTTTCTGAGTTTGAATGAGGAGTGTGTTATGATGCCTTGCAGCTCTTTGGTGTTTAGACAAGCGCTCAGCCGATGTGCTCAATTCACTCAATTACACAATACAGCAGTGGTCGTTTCAGACACACCTGGTGGAGAATACATTTGAAGTATTTCTTTATGCTCATCTTCGTTTTAATAAATCACCTTTAGTAAATCTCTTGCAGAGACTCCCTACTTGTCCCATTCCCTGAGCCAGTTTGTGACAATGCTGCAGTGAACAGTCAAACAAAACAAAAAAAGGGTGTCTGATCTTGTTTCACATTTTGTTCCTCACAGTGTGATTACAGTGTACTCAATGTGTCGGGTCGGTAGTGTTAGACTGGGATTCCTTATCTGCCATGTTCCAACCAGCAACCACCTGCTGAGCTGTGTTGTCTTCTAATTAAACCTGCACCAGCGTAAACACAGACCAGTGTGTGTGTGGACAGTGCTCCCTAGTTCAGGAGGCGTCACTGCTCAAGGTTCAGACATTGTCAAGGATGTTTTAATGCCAGCACTGTTCCATTGCAGGCATTGTTTTATTTGGACGGGAGAGTCAAGAGGTTGTACCTCCATCCTGATTGACAGGTTGTTGTGATAGCAACTTGTCTATCACAATTGGAGGTAGCTATGTTCTAAAGCAGGGGTGGGCAATTATTTTTCCGAAGGGGCCACATGAGGAAGAGTAAATACTGTGGAGGGCCGGGTCAATAGCCTGAACTCATTTATGTACTCCCCTATGTATCTGTCTGCATTCATATCCACATTCTGTATCAATAAAACATTTGTTCTATGTTTAGTTGTATTTATATTGGTTGTTAATGGTAAGCTTGTGTTATTTAGTGTTGTTGCTTTCATATCATAGAAGCATTTCATTGAGCTATTGACACACTGCAATCTTCTCAAGTTTGTATATTATCCAGTGTGGGTGGGTGTGCTCAGTTAATGCCATCTTGCTGAACAAAACCTTATTTTCTGCAATAATTCAATATCCAAAGTAGCTTTTTTTGTCAAAGGGAACCAGTGCTATGCTGGCTTCCTGGTTGGCCGATAAAAATATGCCATCCCTGCGACACTTTTCATTGGCATGGTTTTTGTAAGGTCAGTTAATTTGATTACCTGAACATTCCAAATATTTAAAATATACCTTATTTGTATTGGAAATATATTTGGGATCTTTGAAGTGAAATGCGAATATGTAGTTTGTTTTATCCAATCAGGTTACTTACAAAGAATGGCCACATACTTTGTATTCAGTAACCCACCGGATATAAATGTGGTTAACTAAATGTTTGACTTCAGGGAATCCTCTGGCCTGTAGCTGCAGGAGACAGGCGTCGGGACATTTCTTTGACTTGCAGCATGTACGAGTTCCTCACTATGCTTATCAATCTGTTCATTGTCTCCCGATCTCCTTTTGTGTGCTACGCAGTGTTAGAGTAAATGTGACAATGAGAGACAAGTAGATTGTAAGTGTGTTTGGGTACACTGTTAAGATTAGTAAGGATGTAAATACACAGATGATTGCTGAGTGACCAGGAGAGATTGTATCATCTACAGAAACCTTTGTTGTTATTCAGCAGTTTTTCACTCAAGTCTTTTGACCTTTCTGTATCTGCTGCTTGCATAACTTCTGCCTGTAACAAAAGAAAGAATGAAGATGACAGCATTCTTCCCGTGAGGCTTGTCAGGACCAGATTCAGCAGTCTCTTTCAACTTGTTATAAACCGCTTCATTAAACCTAATAAAAGCCAATTTTTCATGAATTTTGTGAGTTTCATTCACAACAAATGTCACCTAGAAAGCTTGAGCCCTCATCACAGAGCATGTATATAATAAAGAGAGAACGATAAATGAAGTGAGATGCCATGAAAGCAAAGCAGTCCTGACATGACAATCACAGAAAGACATGAGAGAATACATTCCACTGTCAGGAGGATGTTTTTATGGACTGTGATGCACAGAAAGTAATCTAATCTACGTTGTGTACAACTGCCCTTTAGAACAAAGTGTTTTGTGATCTGCACTATCAGTAGTACCACTTCATCTGTCTGTGCCTTTACAAATTGTTAGAAAATGATTAAAATTATAATGGCCACGTGCATCCAGTCGCCTCTTACATAAATGTAACAATTTTTGTGGACCTATCCATTCACCCTGACTTCCTCCCAGTGAGGATTTTGTCGATAAAAACCTCCGCTTACTTCCTCTTTTATTTGCTGTCAGAACTATTACTGCCTATAGAGGGCACTCTCACTTCAACAGCAACGATCTGGTGCATTTGTTTCTCTTCAGTTGTGAATTTTGTTGTTGCCTCAGAAGAAAACTGTTGAACGCAAGTTCTCTTAAATCACTTGTGCAACACGATCTCACATCCTACTCGCCACACACACGGACGGCTGGTCCTTTTGGACCCTCTAGAGACCCCTTAAAAACAATCAGAAGGCACCAAAGAAGTATGAGTGTGTTCATCAGATAGTTGGAGGTTATTCACTGATACTAACAACTCAAGACTCTAGTAAACGCTCACTGCCTGTCAAAGTCCATTGGGTACCAACCACTGTTGTTGTTTCCAAGTATTCACTAAGAGAGTCCTCACAAGAAGGACAGCCACATCTAACATTTAATCAAAAGCCCCAAGATATAATAATTGTTCACAAAAACCTCTCGTGGACATGGTAATGATGAGAGCAAAGGAGGAAGTCAGTCACCTTCCTCGTTTGTGTAAAGATTCCTGGTAAATAAACAGATTCTGAATCTGACTACTTTATAAACTAGAAACTGGACTCAAACATGGGGGCCAAAACGTTTTCTAACTTCTGGGTCTAAATCTGTGTCCTGCACATGTGCGTTGGTGTTTGTCCAGCTGGCCACTTGTTCCCACTTGGCCCATAGACTATTACGATGATGTTGAATGTGTAAAACTACAAACCGCTATAAGTAAGTGAGTTCTATTTAAGTTAGTGCAGTAATGTTTCATTAGGGGGACCGCAAACAGGTATCAAGATTGTCGAGATGATGCGGCATATAGAACATACAAAAATAATCTCCAGTAATATAAAATGATCACAGAGCAAAAAAAGAGCAGGAAGCTGTCTTTAAGTGTAGCTTTGCCATCGGATGTTTGAATTTGGACGAGCATTATGTAACAGATCGACATGCACCGTCCACATGTAGGACAAGGATTTTGTGATTAGTCCTTGTCTGTCTAACGTGTCCAGACTGTGTGGCTCTGAGTGACGTCCTTATCCAGTCTGTCTGTCCACTATCACAGTTGACAACACAGCATGAGTGACAGGCAGGAACACACCGGTCTGAGGAGATGTGATACAGACATAGATGTTACAGGCGGTGTCTACGGCAATCACAGATTGGTAAATACAGAGGGGAGTTCTAGTGAGGATGCTAGCTTTGTTTCAGTGGATTGACAGATCTAAATTTATATAAAGGGGTACATTTCAGCTCATTATTGAAAGGGTAACATGAACGATGTCCGCTGGGCTCCCTGAAAAGGAAACTAATATTTATTTTTATTGATCATAAAATTTGGAATGTGCCAAATTACCTTGTTATGTAATTTTAAACCAGATGTGGAGGCACTTCACTTTGTTGTGGCCTGTAAGTGAACGACATCTGAACTGAATTATATGAGGTTTGTATTAACTCCATGTAGGAGGTAGAGCCACACATGTCTGGTGTTAAACAAAAAGACATTTTAAGGAGACTCCTTTCAATCAAAGAGGCCGATGAGACTGCTGAAGCCTCATCTTCAGTTCCGAGGAACATTAGAATACATTGATGCACAGAACATGAATGGTAGTTTTAATCTTTTACTGTGCAGTTGTGCTACAAACAATGCTCTGGTACGGAAGGAGGGGCTATAATATTATTAATAATGCTTTGATTGCACAGACAAGGCAGTATATTATGTCACATACAATATGTAACTTGTATGTATATGTAAATATGTAACTTGTAGAGAATGGCTGCACCTCCCCAGTAAATAATGTGAGTGCTTTGTGTTTTAAGCATATCACCACTACTAAGACCTGTCCTGCACTTTTTACACGACCATTCACTTTAACATTTAACACCAGAAAGTTGTTAATCAATTGGAATAACTTGACTGGAATCCACTGGCAGCTCTACTATGATAATGAAGGTTATCCGTATCCTCGGTTAGGACAAATAAATAGTATCAAACAGCGATATCAATCAGACTGGCCATCATATAACACATTGACCGTTAAAGATTATATGGCTGGTGTGACCTACTTCGGTTTGTGAGGCCTATCTGAGAGTATATGATGTGTTTGTTTCAAAGATGTGAACAGTGTGGCCTGTGAATCTGTTAGGTTTATATTTATTGTTGAGAAGTACATCAATGTGGATCTCTTTTTTTCTTTTCTGTTTAAACTCAAAATAAAAGTACCAGGTTTGCCTGTATCATTCAGAGTGATCTTTGAAACATTCATTTAAGATGACGAACAAGGATAATTGTTCCTCAATTTAAATACTAAAGGTGTAAAATCTACAACACAGGGCCAGGACTTACAATATTAAGGCAGGAAACAACACACAATAGGATATGTGTACTTTGTGTTCTACTTCAGTAATACAAACCAGTGTGGACCGTGTATCAGTGACACGCTAACACTTATTGTGATAGTAGTACAGGTACACAGAGTCATGACCATCTTGTTTCTCTGTCTGTAGCGCTTACAGTTTTATTTTGAAACACTAACTTCTCCTGTTGTTTCAGTTTCCGCCTTCTTGATTGGTTTCACCGTTGTCCCGTTAGCCGGACACTCACCTGACTCAGGCACATTTTGACAGTTCTTTTGTTGGTTCGTCTTCCTCATCAGTATCAGTGTTCAGTTAGCTCAGATTGGTTAGCCACCCAAAACTACCACTAGGAGTAAAACAGCATGTGTTCGGTCCATGGGTGGAAGCCAGGGAACCCGGAGACATGGAAACTACAGAAAGAAGGGCTTTGTTGAGTCCTATCCTGTTAGGAGACATTGCTTCAGTACTAATAAGCTAGTTCTACTACAGCAGTGAGGTAAGAAGTCCTGCATTCAAAGTTTTACTGAGAAGACAGAACAAAAATATTACAAGCGTAAGGTATTTCTAGGTATCCTACTACTGTACTGTATACCCGACAGTTTTACCTTTGAATTGACAATGTGTGAACAGGTTGTAATGTAACTGGAAAATGTTGTAGCCTTTGGACTGAGCTCTATGTGAAGCCTTGCTTGTCACAGCGTGCCCCCACAGTGTGTCGCTAACATAGTGAAATGAGTGGATATGATCAACCTGTTTTCAATGACTGCTTGAATTTAGTAGCTGAAAAACAAAGCCATTGAATGCTGATGTAGATTGGAGATCAAGCCTTAAAGCCTTAGTCTTAAAATCACTAAACACATATTTACTAGATTAAACTGTGAATTTACAATTGTGTCTTTATGACTTTGATCAATATCTATTTTTTTAAATCTTTAATTATTATTTCCAGCTTCAGATGCTGGCCCCTGTGTTTAATCCATAGACTGAAGATTATGAAGATTGTTTGTCGCAATGTTGGTTTTTTTGCAAGCCCTTTCTTCATGAGCAGGTGGAGTTAAGGGCAAGGGAAGGTTGAATAAGAGGGATAGTTCACCCCGAAAAAAAAACCTGCGTATTTTTCCTCTTACCTGCCTCAGCTTTTGCATCAGGGGCCCCTGGGGCATGGCCCCACCAGAGGGCGCTGCTGTACAGAG
>NW_027176153.1:6509222-6511722 GCF_023055335.1 Clinocottus analis
CTGAGCTCCCAGAGCCTGCTGCAGTAAAGTGAGAGGTTTTTATTGGGACTCTGGTGCTTTAAAACTCCACCACAGGGACCTTCCAAAATCAACACAAATGTAAAGTTCATTGTAGTAGCTTTAAGAAAAAGTAAAAGTACAATGAACTTTGTGAGTGTTTATTTACAACACTGACAAGTTATCTGCTTCGACAGGTTTGACAAAATGAGAAAAAGCTGAAAACTTAACTTAGCTCAAAATAATTTGGAAACATTCAGCAAGGTATAATGTGGGTGATAACATAGCAGAGGAGTTGATGACCTGCTTTATTGAAGGAGAAGCGATAAGCCACAGAAACACACAGCAAAATGTCATAAAAGAAGTGTTTGTGATGGAGTCCGTGTAGAAATCCCATCTTTTATTGTGTAGTTACAGGCGTGGTCACTGCACCTGAGGCCATCTGTTCGGTCTGAAGTGAATGATAAGCCAGAGGGAGGGCAAGTGAGCACATGGCTAAAAAGATCCAATGGCCACTCGGCAGATCCCTCAAATAACATTTGCATTTTGGTGGTCTGGTGTACTTCTTCAGGGCTTCATGTTTAGTAAGTGTTCGTTTGTTTGTTGTTGTTTTTTATACTCTCACTGGGATGCCCCAAAAATGACTTGCTTCCAGATCTACACATATTGACTTTGAAAGTCAATTGCTTTCTTTCTGAGAGTAAATTGAAGATGAAGATCAATATTGATGTGAAGTATGTGGGTTAAGTACAAATCTGGAAGGCAATGCTTGGCCTAGTTTAGCATAGAGACTGCAGGGAACAGGAAAAGCTGGCCTGGCTCTGTTCAAAGTTCAGTCAACACCTCTGAAGCTTCTGTATCATGCTTATGTCATCCTTACACAAGCATGGGAACAAAATACAGTTTGATGTTTAAGTGATGGAACTATTTCTTGTCAAAAGACAGTATGGCCAGTTCTGGGTGGATGGATGCTGGACGATTCCTGGAGCTTTTTCTTTGAGCACAGCTCGGAGACGATACTAAATGAAAGTGCTGAATACCTTCAGGGTTAAAGACGCTGCACACATGTGCTGGGTGGATGGGTAAACTGTTGTTTTGATGGTTTGACAATCAGTGCCAGTCGGTGCATCTTTTCTCTCTTGGAATCTTTTCTTGAACGTTTCATGGTGCTTTTTGCCTGTTTTTTTTCTTTAGCTGCTCATGCTCACTATACCCGGTGTATACAAAACAAACATGAAACATAAAACTTCCTGTGCCAAAGGATGTTTCCACAGGATTAGATCAATGACTGACTGAAAAGCAAATGTTGAAGCTTGCAGAAAGTGATGGCAAGAACAGAAATCCCACAAACTATAACAAACTAATATTACAAATACTTTACTTTACGACACACTCCAACCCCGCATCAATGCATTCCACTTGTACACTGGTGGTTTATATTGAGTTTTCCCATAGGGCACCATCATGTCCTGTCATTTTCTGCAGCTATAAATAGCAGTCATCTCTTCTCATGCTGAACCGATAATGCTCATGTGAAGTTCATGCAGTATGAGCTCAGTTTATTCAAACCAAGCCACAACAGTGGCAGCAAACGAGTGTATATTATCAGTTAGTGTCACTGATCACGCTGACTAAGCACGTTAACACCAGACAGCATCAGCATGACCACCGACTGTTTACATAAAATGCTCATTTTACGCATTTAAAACACTTTATATGAGCTTAAAGCTGCACTTAATATTGTTGCTACTTGTTGAGACTTGCCTATAAGTGGACCACAGACTGTATGAAGTGGACGTAGTCATAACGTCACCCATTGGTTTGTAAGCTCCTGTTTTGATGTCTTGAGTTCGTTGATTTTGCCATCGCCATTTTGGATTACGGCTGTCGCCATGTTTTTTTTTTTTCCCCAACCAATAAACATAAGTTATCGTATTTGGAGTGAGGAGGATTGATGTAGAGACATCTAAAGCATACTTCACTTTCTGTTCAGTTTGACTCTAAATGGACCATAATTTACTAAATGAACATCATGCTGTATTGAAGAAGACTTGAAACGAGAAATTGAGACATAAAAATGTTAAATGTTTACTGAGGGAATAAATCAAGTGAGAAATTCTATACAATCTTATTTTTTTATTTTTTTAACCAGAGAAGTCAACCACTGATGGTCAGTAGAGAGAATGCAAGTTTTAAGACAGCATTGTCTTCACGCTGCAGAATTGGAGGTTGCCACCTAAGGAGGACAAAACATGTTGACACCGCAGGATCACCAAAATCCAACATGGTTCGTCCTCTTTGGACCATGATTATCCACGGCAAAGATCTTATCCCTATATGGACCGCACTATCATTGAATGACCAGATTAATGAAGACACGTTGGGTCAAAAGTAAAAATTGAGACCCAACAGCAGAACTAGCTGAAAGGTCAAGAGGGTCACAGAAATCATGAGCTGTTGGGATACAGATAGCCGAAGCAACATGCTTATTTATTATACCAGC
>NW_027176153.1:6516722-6651722 GCF_023055335.1 Clinocottus analis
TATGTATCATGATATGTATCACCGGAATTTTGCCAGTACACAGCCATAATTTGTCCCTTTATTTCAATCCAAGCTGGATGTTTATTTGTGCTGCTGATATTTTAAAAATTCAACAGCAAGACATATTTTTGTAAACATTGGACCTCATATGCAAGAATCGCTCATTCATACCTTTTTTTCTTGAGTGAATTTTTTTTAATTTCAACTGCAGGACTGAAAGGAATAGGTCGACATTGTGGGAAATATGCTTTTTGTGTGTGTTTCTTGCAGAGGTAGATGGCCTTGTTGCCTTTAGACAGAGTTTACAGTCTTCTGCAAAGCTATCAGTTACTATCTGCTAGCCTTGTGACCACACAAACATGAGAGTGGTATCCCAAATATTTCCCAAATTGTCAAACTATTCCATGAAGGCGTCATGGTGGACGAGTGACTTCCCTGGTCCCATTCTGGCTCGGAGAAATTGTTGCATATCTCCCTTCTCTCTCTTGTCCATACCCTTTCAACAGAAGTAAAAAAAAAAAAAGCCCAATCATTTAAAAAAGAGACTAATGTGCTTGCACGAAGCCATCCAGCTACTCTGAGCAATCCACAGAACACAATACATATTTGATACAGTAGTATATTTTTGTTTTTTCATATTCATTTTCACTTCACTATATGAAAGTAAAATTGACAATCGGTTTGAATTTTGGTCGGATGTTCTTTTGCTATAACATTAATAATAAAATACAGGTCTACTCTAGATGGTTTCTTGTTGCAATATCATAATAGATACTGAATCAACCTTTATTGAGACCAATATCTAGCGAGGTATATTTCTCTTTCTCTCCGTTCTTCCTTTCAGAAGAGTCAAATTGTGAAGTTTTCACTTTATTCATACGCAGATCAACTGAACAGTTGATCTGAATATGAAATGATGAATTAAAAACACTGACGCTGGACACTAATTGTAAATTATGAAGCACATGTTTTCCAAATGCTGTTTATTTACCATCTGACAGAATTCTTCTGTAGAAAGCTGGGTTTTTTTTCTCCCCACGGGACCTGAATGCAGCACAAGTTTGAAAATTCTTTCCTCAGAGTCTGATGTAAACAAATGATTCAGCGTTGTGAGAGCTGCAGTATACTCAGAGGATTAATAGGGAAGACCTGTGTTGTTGATGATGGTTGCTATCGTACTTTGTGATTGTCAATCCAGATGGAAAAGATTGCACTTGTTGTTTACACATTTAGTTTAATCTACAGTACTGATGAATATTGTGTTCCCAACAACAACCAGAGCTCCAGTATGTGTGATATTAGCTCGGGACGCAGTGATGTTTCCTCGTTTGGGCGGTCGTCACCAGTCGCTGTTTACCACAAAATACTTTAGTGTCTGTTTTTAGTTGAGTGGTCTCGGTTGCTTGGTTAAAGTGGGTCAGTATCAGGTTTTTTGTGTAGCCGAGGGGTGTATGCCGAACACCCTACTTCAGCAAATCAGGCCTGTACTCAGGAAACTCTGTTTCTCAAAGCAGGTTTTGATGAGTCTGACCCCAAGTTACCACGGAAACGCGACCTGGTTTTCGTCAACCCAGTTTTTAGTCCGAGCTTCACCTCAGACACAACCAACGTGTTAATCAGTCTGCCGCACAGAAACGCAGCGTTTGAAACAAAAGTTCAACCTAAGCGCTTCCTCAGAGCACATGGTGCATTTAGCATTGAGTATTGTATCTGATACTCATTCAAACACTGTTACAGACTACATAATGTGCTTCCAAACAGAAAACGCTGCAAACATTTGCTTCATTTCACTACTTATTAAAGCAAATGAGATGAATTTCCCAAAAATAAATAAATCTAAATGTTAACCAAATAAAATAAATGTGACAGACACCCAGAAATGCTTTCATTAAGACACTATTTTAACACATCAAATGGTAAAATATGTTCCTGTGAAACACCCATAAATTACTTGGCCAGGGTCATATTTTATGCTTGAGAGTTGTTCAGTGTCATGCTGCATCTTATTGCTCTCGCACCTCGATTCACACCATCTGTGATTGAAAGGAAACTCCCACCACAAAGACATAATTGAGCAACGCAGACTGGACTGAGTCTGACCGTGTCTTCTTTATGAAATAAACAAATCCAGGTTCAGTTTGTCGGGCTTCTCCAAGTCTTTCTGAAACGCTCCTCCAGATGTTTTTTTTTACCACTTTGGCTGAAAGTAGAAATGGACAAAAGCCAGAACATGAAATAAGTATTTATCAGTGACGTTACAGTATTTAGCAAACTGACCGTTCCTCTTCTCTGTGTTGTCCAGGTGAGCAGCCCAAAGGTAACCTCATCTCTGAGGTGGCGGGGAAACACAGTAAGTGCAGTAGCTGGAGATACTTTTCTTTTGACTGTAAAGTTAAGGTTTTAGGAGATAGGATGTCTTTTGATAATTTAATAAATAAATAGTCTGTATGAAATAAGCTCATGGTAAAACAAAAAAGTTATAGAGACCATATATATCGTATATGGCATAAGTATTGTTAAGTCATTCTCTTGACAATAGTATTCTCTGATCTCACCAGACTTTTCTAGCTGCCCTATTATTTGCCTTTACCACTTAGTCATTATAAATAATCTGTGAAGACACCAATAGTCATTAATAGTTGCTGTACTAATATCGAGGTATTTGGTTAAAAAAATATTGTGGTAGTGGATTTTCTTTGTATGGCCCCGCCCTCGTACCGATGTCACTGGACTCCAACCTGAGCAAGCAGCCAGGTTGCTACAAACCCCAGAGTGGACTGTCCTGTGAAGGAGCAGGGGAAGGTTTTCAACTTCAACAGCTTCTGCTTTTGTCTCCTGCAGCAGCCGTCCCATCAGGTGAAGACGAAGATGGACACCAAGGGGCCCTCAAGAGGCTTAGCACCATGTGGTCCTCCTTCCGCAATCGCAAAAGAGATAGTGAGTATTACATTACAGTGACACGTCAAGTGTACTTTGTTGTTCACTGTTACCTTGGTGCCCTGAGTGTCAGGGAGGGGAGGGGAGGAAGGGATGCTGGGTGTTGCGTCTCGAAGTTCAGGGATATTTTGTGGTGGGGTAACGGTTCTGAAAAAAGACTAAACAGACATGACAAGCAGTGTTGCGCAGTTGTGATCAAAGTCCTGCTGCAGACACCAGGGGATTTCCATCGGGCTCCTCATTTCCCCTTGGGAATGTCTGTGGCTTAGCTTTGATACTGAGGGAAATGAAAACCAAACAAATTAAGAGGTTATGTATTCCTAACCAAACTACCAAAAAGGAACATATTGTTCAGGTGGAACTTACCATCGCTGCGCACCCCAAACATTTTGTCATGCTACTGATCCTCCAACTACACAGAGGCCACATTTGGGAGTATTTGTGCATGTGCAAGTGTGGTAGGAGATGCTCCAGCAGGCCTGAAAACACACGGACACAAGGCTGCCGGCCTGAGGAAGAATAAAAAACCCCTTGCTGGGGCGCTTTAATTTTTAACAAAGAGGGAGGAATGCAGCAGAGAACACGTGAACAGGCTGGCAGCCAGTGAAGAAGACAGAATGAAGCTGGGCTGGAGGAATACGCTGGATACTGGTGTCCTGAGCGGAGCTATGTATTGGGAGGGTGTTCCGGGCCAACGTTTGTTGGCAAATATTTGATTAAGCATTCAAAGGTCATTTATTTTCATCATGCAACACAGGGATGCACAACGAAATTCACTTGTAAGCCATTTGTAACACGACAAACGCATAACGAACAAAACAAAAACAGTAGTGCATTCCTGTAGAGCATTTTTTTTTTATTTGCATCACAAAGAAGATAAACATCTTCACATTAACAATGGAACATGACGAAAAATACATTGTCCATGAACTCTGATTTTGTTTGAGCACCAAGCATCATGGTGCAAACACAGAGTTCACATCCTCTCGGCCCCTGGAGTCCTGCTCTCTGCCCTGCTGTCTGCCCGTTAAGTGCAGCTTGATTCTGGATGAACGATGGATCCAGGTTTCTGTGAGGATGTGGGCTCAATAGTCACCGAAATTCTGCTGCATTCATTCATCTTATTTTTTTGGAAATCAGACAGCCAGAGGATTCTGGGTAGTGGAGTAGCCTAATGTCCTAGCCGGGTTGGCTTAAATTCCATTTCGCAGTCATCCTCCCTGGGGCAATTTGGTGGCATTTGGTGACGTTTGGTCTGGCAGTTCTGGCAGAGGAGGAGGAGGAGGAGGTTTATCTACCGTTTTAAAGCAGCTCCTATGTCCATTAAATATGTGTTATCAAGATCTGATCAGAGCCCTGTAAGTCTTTCCACCTGGATCACAGCGGTCACCCCAGATGCTAAATCACTACGTATTTCCACGTTTCTGTGTAGAAGTCAAAGACCCTGAGCCGACGGAGCCTCTGGGCCCCGCGGCAGAAGACGGCACATCCAGGCAGCACCGCTACGTCAGCGGCCAGTACTTCTTTGAGTACCTGGTGGTGGTCAGCCTCAAGAAGACCAAAGATGGCAACAGCTACGAACCTCAAATCACCTACCAGTTTCCAAAGGTCAGTTTGATGGTGGAACACTAGGTCAAGCTAACAAAGCAAACCTGGAGTGAAATGGACTGCAGGTATACACTGTCCACTTTGGAAAAACACCTCAAGACGTAGAGATGTCTGCCTTCTCGCCAATATATTGGAACTCAATGGCACTCACCACGCGTTGCTCAAAGCCACAAAAAATGCATTTGAAAAACTCAACCGGGAAGGCCCCCTATCTAGAAATCATGACCCAGCTCCTCAAGATAATCCACAGACCTTGTTGTGGGCAATTTAGTAGGAACTTTTCTCTCCGTAGAACAAAGCGTGCAAAGATAAACACTTCTTCTGCGCGTTGATACGGTTGGCTGGTGGAGTTGGGAAGAGAGGAAATAGTTCCTACATGAAGCTGCACATGACAAGGTCTATCTTCAGTAACCTGTATCACAAGGAAAGTGTCATCTAGTCCCATTATATTAAAAGGACAAAAGGCAGACATCTCTCCGGCTGATATCTTCAACACTAAGCAACTTGTACCAAACCAATTTAGACGGATAAATAGCACTATAGGTAAGGGGAAACATGTATTTCAGACTTTTAGGATGAGTTGTACCTTTCAATAAGTGGTCATTCAGACCTGTGGTCAAAATGTTTTCTAACAGAGGTCAGCTTGGATTCATGCATCATAATTCATGTGACATAAATTCAAGCTGAACAAAGGAAGCTTTACATTTCAGTAACCACCTTTCAATCCCACAGGAGGTTTGTTTCGATGGTATCATATTGCTTTAAAGGCACAGTGTTGAATGGTTTTAAAGTGTAGCAGCGCAGCAAATAGAAGAGAAGAAGAAGACAGCAAGCTGGTAAACATTAAAGGACAACAGAATATGAAAAGGTTTTTTTTTTAAAGAACAGATGTGTTTTATTGTTTGCTTTCAGAGAGACGGGATGGCGAGGTTTCAGAAGGAGGAGGAGGAGAAGACGCTGAAGGCGATCACTCTCTTTTGTTTCCCGGAGGGCATCAACTGGGCTCCTTTAACAGAATACCACAGGTACAGCTGCTTCTCTATCTGCTGCTGCATCACCTTGAATAACCTGTATTCCTGTGTCCATGGTTCAGTTCAGTGTTCACCGTTTGTCATCTCCTTAACTCTTTAAATATTTTCCAGTGAGACCTTCTCCTTTGTTCTAACTGAGATTGATGGCAGCAGAAGAAACGGATACTGCCGGAGGTTACTGGTCAGTGTGTCGCCTGAACTTGTCTTCGTAGTGTCACTCCTCCAGTGTTCATTTAATAACCTCTCTTATCTTCCTCTAATCTGCAGCCTGGAGGGAAAGGAGCTCGACCACCGGAGGCTTACTGTATCATCAGCTCGGTGGCTTGTTTCGGCCTCTTCTCCAAGGTGTGTTCAACTGACCTCTTCTAAATTCTTCAGCTTGTTTCTCACTAAACTTAGCTGTACTTACTTCAGACAATTTAGAATGTAGCTTAATATTAACACATGTCATAATTCATAATTTCATAATTCCAGTGGTGGGCCTTCAATGAGTGCCGTATAGTCCACATCATGGGTGGAATGGGGGGAAAAAGTGTCCATTTAATTTGACTTAAGCTTCTCTATTTAAGATCCAGAGCATTAATATTGCAGCAATGAGACTTTATGTGGAAAGCTTGAGTCAAAGAAGTTTGGATTATGTTGGTATTTATCTGTACCGTATCATATGTGCAGATATTTGACGAGGTGGAGAAGCGGCGGCAGATCTCCATGGCCATGATCTACCCATTCATGCAGAAGCTGAGGGAGGCTCCATTCCCAGCTCCGGGAAACACTGTGGAGATTAAGAGCTTCATTCCTGAGTCGGGCACCGAGGTCAGACCAACACCCCTCCTTATGCTCAGAGATAATCAGAGGACGCTCTGCTTTTAAAAAAAAGGTTTAACTTTAAAGACTCAGGGTAGCTCAGGTTTACCAAAGTTTGAAACTATTTCTGCTGCAACATAATTGTCAGATGAGCTGCAGGTCCTTGTTTGGTTACAAAGTGCATCCAGTCTGCCGTACGCAACACAATTACATAATCAGCCCGATGATATTTAAAGGGGCCCCACTTTTGGTGTTTTTCCGTCGCACCAGTCAGATGAAGAAAACCCATGTTTTATTTTTTTTACGGCTCTGACCATTAGTTCTACGATGTTATTTGCTGAAATATCCAAACCAGGCAACATCTCTAAGAAGAAGAAACACCATCAGTTCAATAATCAGACAGTAAAACAGATCCTCAGGTTAGACCGGGTGAATCTGTTGTAAACGTTTTCTCGTACACCCCCTACTCTACCTGCAAATAAAATGTGTTAGCTTTCATTTGTCTACATTACTAGCTTGTTTCCAACCTATCTGGTATTCTGACTGCCTGTGTTTCTTTTTTTTCCTTCTTTTTTCTTATGCCATATCACCAGTTCTGAGATCTCAAAAGTGATGGAACTGATGATCTGCTGGTCTTAAAAGCTTAAAATTCATTTTCTTCATTAAAAAGGACGTGAAAGGGATAGTTTGCATGTTTTGTAGTGTGGTAATATGAGGTACTTCTCAGTACAGTATACAGTCATATTACTGCATAATTACTACAGTACTTAGAATTTGGAAAAACAGACAGGAGTCAGCAAAGCAATGTACTGCTGTGAGCGTATTTTAGACACCTAAAAGAATTGTGTCCACTATATTTAGATTATTTTCCCTTGCCGTCAGACAAACCTTTTTGATGGGGGACTGAAGCAACTTATAGGTGTACTCCTGTGGAGTTTGTGAACCTGTCTTGCAATACCCAACTGTTACTTTGGAACAGAAACACTTCCCCCATCAGGCCACATACCATGTTACTTGTTCTCACAAGTTTTTACTGATGTTGGCCATTGTTTGTGCTGAAGCCCTCGGGGCAAAGCGAGGACAAAGACACAGTTCTCTGTTTTCATGGTGGCAGTAAAGGTGGTTGTTCTAACAATGTACAATAATGTAAAGTAAAACCCTGAAACTAACCTGCATCTCATCCCGTCCTTTATAGCTAAGCTCTAGTGCCTCGGCAATCAGACAGGTGCAGGAGTTTAAAGTCAGCGACGTGTCAGTTGAGTGATGGTAACATATTTGTGACAGTGGTGGTGACTTTCCACCAGATTATCAGTCTGACCCGGCCGCTGGATTCCTGGCTGGAGCACGTGAACTTTCATACACTGTTCGACTGCCTGACAGACGACGAGGTGTTACTGGTGTTCGCCGCCGCCGTCTTGGAGAGGCGGATTGTCTTCATCGCTGATGAACTGGGGTAAGACACACAGATGTGGATGCCGTGTAGAAACATATTGAACCTTTATGTTGAATATGTCACCAAATGTCCTGAACAAAGGGAAATGTAGCCGATGATTCTTTTAAATGGACGGTGTGACTTACCTGGGAAGTCCGGCCATGTTGCTGCATCTTATTCCAATTGACTCAAATTGTCACAAATCAGATGGAGCGTTTTCTACGAACTGGTATAAATTGCTTTGTAGAGCAAAGCTTTAAATATATAGTTTGGATATGTTGTAGTGTGGATGGATGAGGTTCTTCTCCATAGTCAATGTTTTACTACAGAATTACTACAGTCAATGGAGTTAAGAGAAACAGACAGAAGTACTAGCTTGAAAAGCAAAGTAATGTCCTGCTGTGTCACTTTTAAGGGTATACTGTATTTATAATATTGATATACATCTACGCTCTCTTCAAAAGCACAATGCCAGTTCGCCTCCTCCTGCCCAACCATTAGTCTGTATGCAGGCTAAAAAACATTGCTATTTGAGCATGCTGTTGGTAGACACTACTGTCCCACAATGCAATGCACAAAGGAAACTGCTGCTCACAGCTGGAAAACAAACATGTGCATCGTGGCTTATAGACCAAATAACTATTAAATCTTTGGCCAGAACCTTTGCTGTCTCTTTGTGACGTTTAACTGACCCTTTGCTTCTTAAACGCAGACTGGCCAGCCATTTGCATATCATCAACTAGCTCTGACCAGGGTCAGACAACTCGCTGGCCGTGCTCCATCAACTCTCATGCAATCTTTTCAGATCGTTCCACTTTCAGGCCGGTTTAGTGGATTTGGAGCTTTTTGTAGTTAAATGTTGTGTAACAGTGACACAGGTGAGCTGGGAAGGAGACAAACGTTTTCTAAAACGTGCGCTAGCACATCATTAGCTAGCATTAGCACTTCTATGCATTGCTAGCTACTACTATGATATACTGAATGTACACAAGCACACAAGTGTGGAGTAATAGCTGCCCTTGAGCAAGGCACCAAACCGCCAACCGCTCCGGGTGCCTGTCAATGGGCCCCCTTGTTCTAATCCCTGCATTAACGCCTGTGTGTGGGTCCTGTTTGTGTCCTTCCTTCATTCTCACTGATGGTTTATTGATGTAAATGGGCATGACACGTCATTTGAGTCATTATAATACAGTTATTCAACCCTTTCAATGTTTTATTAGCTTCCATCGTTTGAGAGTTTGCCATTATTCAAATACTGGCTTCTCTCAGAAATAGTTCGACGGTGTGTACTAGGTTGGAAAATGATGAGGGAGCCGATTGGCTGATCTCGTTACACCTGCATGGCATTGTCATTAAAGGAACCCGTGCTTGCTGTTACACTGCAGCACAAATAATAAAAGAGTAACTGAAGTGACTTAAGTTTACGAGCCAACAGACTGGCCGATCTAACCTGAACAGTTCGTGTAGAATCAGTTCTGATATCAGCTCCCTCGTCTCCCTGCAGCACATTATCGCAGGTCATTCACGCCGTCGCAGCCCTCCTCTACCCCTTCATCTGGCAGCACACCTTGATCTCCATCGTTCCGGAGATCCTGATCGACGTAGTGATGGCGCCCACCCCCTACCTGCTGGGAGTCCAGAAACGCCTGCAGGACCTGGTCACCGACCAGATCGACATGAGTGACGTGAGTTGGGATGGAGAACACAAAGACAGGGTTTGTGCATAACAGTTTTCAGGTGAAAGCCTTATTCTGCTTCTTCCTTCTGTGACAGCTTCTGGTGGTCAACTTATCTGAGGATAAACAAGAGACCTTCATTGTTTCAGTAAGTCTCGTATCACCAAAAATGCAAAGAATCTTTTGGTTGTGAATTGTAATTTTGAAATTCAGTTGAAACATTTGTGTGAAATTGTTTTCCAGATTGGTGATGAGAGCTCAATTCTTCCCCCAAAGCTCCAAGCGGAAATACTAGAGGCACTAAGTAACAGACAAAAAACATCAAGTGAGTGAACTGCAACCCAAATCAAACACCGGTATATCAGTGCGGAGCAGAGATGTAGTTTTATGTCCTTTTTGTTTCAGCGGTGGAGGAGATGAATCGGGTCGTGTCGGAAGCCTTCTTACATTTCTTTGTGAAAACAGTCGGCCATTACGGCTCCTACGTGAAATACAGCCGTGGCGGAGGCCCGGGGGTGTTTGAAAAGAGGAGCTTCTATAAGGCTATTGATTCCAAGACTACGCGACACTTTGTCAAGAAGTTCATCCAGACGCAGACATTTGACCTGTTTATCCAGGACGTGGAGCAGCAGCACTCTGGACCTCAGCAAGGTGAGGACGAGGAGCCAATCTTTCAACTCTTAGATGTGATTTAGCATCAGCTTCAACGCAGGCCTGCTGTCAGATGTCTCTGCACGGACTTGACTTTCTTAAAAACTGGTTTCTCACAGCCTTGCTGTCGCTCTCTTTTCCAAACATCAACAAGTCATGATTTTTAGGTTATTACGAGACTCTCCAAATGCTCATTATCAAGGATTAAAGCTTGACTGACTCGAGAAGTGGCAGCGTAGCAGCAAGGTCTCATGGAGGAGAAAGACTGTGTCCCAAATCCATCTTAATTCTAATCGGGTTTTGGGAACGTAGTGTATTCACTCTGGAAAAGTAACAAAATGGAGTTCACTAAAAAACTATTTTGATTGTGCTGGTCCCACTACTGGCCTACAATGCAGTGCAATAAGGAAATGAAGGAACTTGTCACAGCTGTTAAAAAATATTTGATGGTGTCTTGTAGCCGGGATGGATGGGGCTTAGCCATGGGTTATTGTCAGTGATGTTATAAAATTGCAAATTAGTTTTGTATCATTTCCTGTTGGTATTAAACAGTTGCAAATCTACGCTAACAGCAAGAACAGTATACTCAATATATCAGTAAGTAGTACACACTGTTTACAGTTATTATGTAGTCGGTAGCAGTAGTGTTGGCAGAGCATCCACCCTATTTATCCATTTTTTTAAATCAGAAAAAAGGAGGAGGTGCAGAAATTGTTTTTTTCTGTCAGCCGAGAGTCAACTGAACACGTTACTTCGTCACTGATATTGATGTTCAACCATTTTTAGTAACCTAATAAAGTTAAATCAGCCTTTACTCATTTTTCACATTAATGTAAATCCTGTCCTATCTGCCTGCCGCTCGCGACTAACGTTAGGACATTATAGCATTTTAATCTCTGACGTTTTCTATCCATAATGCATCTTGGTAAACATAGTTAACTTCTCCCCCAAAACGTACACAAGTTTATACCTTCGACTCTTTAGTAGAGAACCAACCACTGTTATTAATATTTTGTCCTGCTGACTTAACTGGGAGCGAGATTATGTATGCATTTGGAGAATTCCGAAGGACATTGCATGCACCACTATTTAAAACTCGAGGGCAGATGGTATCGCTGTTTTGAGCTGCTTACCTCTTAAACTCAACACCAATTCAATTGCACCGCTTTCTTAAGCACCATAACAACTTGCAACATCGGTTCCAATAGCTACATGGGTTATTGCCACAGATCTCACTGAAGAGATTAAAATCTTAGATCCAGAGCCTTTCATTTTGAGACCAGTGCAAAATCATACTTACTTTTTCTCCTTTTCTGATTGCAATTTGCATCTGAAGCAGAATTGGATCCAAACTTGAACAATATGGTACAATATGGTATTTTACTGTCATGTTATCAGGTCTTTCAACTTGAGCTCATGTTTTTTCTCAGTGCACTGATTCAAGCTCTGGTCCTTTTTTGTCCTGCAGGAATATTTCACAAAAAAATCCTTGAATACCAAGAAAAGAAGAAAAGGGAGAAGGCAAAGAAACACTAGCCTTGAGTGCGGGACCCTGGGTGTACATAAAGGGAGTTCATAGGAAACTATGTGAATGTTGTTTGTTGTCCCGTGTCAGTTTTAGATTTAAGTATCAATGTACCAATGTGTGAATTACTGTATGGCTATGTCGCTGCTACTCTGTGAAACACTGGCAGAAAGAGAGACTTTAGTTTGATGTGTTGGTTCTCAGCCTGTGGCTTGAAAAATCATTTCACATAAAGATTAGTTTTTTAAGCATACACCCACAGTCTATGTTTGTTTTTTGGGTGGTTTATTAGGCAACCAGGCCCCAATGGCTGGAAGTCTTTTGTGTCCAACTAACAAATAACTAAGCCTCTGCTGCAAGATTCATTGTACAGTTTGAGGAGCGGCCTCCTCCGCCTCTGGATATTGCCAAGTACATAATCAAAGTGTGTACATACACGAGGAATATGGCTCTCAATAAACATACACAGACATGCGGTGAAAACAAAGGACAACTAGATAGGTGCACTAAGTCCAGGACAGATCTGCTCCAGGGACCACTGCAGTGGTGTGTGACAAAGGAAGGAGAAGAAGACGAAAAGAAAGGAAATCGAGGATGTACAAATTGGGAAAGGCAACCGGCCTGAGGACTGCTTTTCAAATTGAATACTTTTTCTTTATTTGTTTTACTTCTATTAGTCGTCTACACACTGTAGCTGCATGTTAAGGTGTGCACTGTTGCATGCAGTATGGACACACTACTTTGTTATAATACTGCACCTTAAACTTTGACCCCCTCACATATCTGCTGCACAGAGGATTGTTGGTCAGAATAGACAGGAGAGTATGCTGGCTTTACGCTGGAAAATGTTTTTTGGCACACTGTTTTTGACACATTGCCTTACTATGCTGTTATTGACTAGTGGTAAGTACTACTGTTCTGTAATTGGTGGATTATCTGGCAATGGCAATGTGCTTTTCTATAATAATTCACAGAGTTCTTTACATTTAGTAATTTAAGTGCACACAGTGAAGTTGGACTGAGACGGACATTTCATTCACTAAGGCAACAAATGACCTGTAAGAAAAAGAGATAAACCTTTTCTAGCAGAAGTTCCTGAAGGGAAACCAGCTAAGCTCAACCCCAATCTCATCCTCGTGGACTTTGAGGTGCTCTTGCTAACTCCGTGTGGGTTTAGTTCTGTCCCGCAGTCCAATCATTATGTGTTTGAGGTCTTACTCTCTGGCAGACATGTATGAGCCTTTTACGTAGATCAGCAGTAGTTTCAGACTTTGCCCAAGAAAATCACCCACAATTCATAGCATGGAGATGTGAAAATAAGGTAAACAAAGATTACCACTAGGCTGTTCAGCCTGATTTTATTACATTCATGCAGAAACATTAATGATTTCAGATGGAACATAAAAACACGTGAAATTAGAGGGTATTTATTTGTTTAAATCAAATGTTTTATTCATGCACTGAAGTCATTTTGACAAAAACAAGTGAATGAATTATTTGAAATGACCTCATCTTGTGAGGAAAGCCTGGAAGACGTTCAAATCAGGGAGTAAATAGTATAAAATAAATACCAAAAATTGTAGGTCATATTTATGACTGTCATTGTAACGTGATATGTTGCAACAAAGTGCAGCCCCATTCATATATACACATATTCATGCCCTTACAGTCTCGCACATTTAACCACTGACCACTATCATCTTTGTATAAAAACGGAGGTATAGCAATGTTTCCACCTTTGTCTGCGTGACAGCTCAAATTAACATCTTTGTTAAAAATAATGTTATTATGGTGTATTGCTAAAAAAAAAGAAGGAAAAGACCATGATACAGCATCTGCTTCCTATCCACACACCTGTTCTCATTAGCAGGGACTTACCTATACGTTTTTTAATGTTAATATGCCACCCTGTGTTCAATTGTAGGAACTACAATTCACAATTCACTCTGTTTCCCAGAGAGATAAAAGAAAGCAACAAACTAATTTATGGCTCCAACAATTTCATTAATAACTGGAAATTGTTGAATATTTACTGATGATTTGCTATGTCCTTTCGATAAAGTTTGAAGCCATCAGAAAGAGAAGGAGACGGCAGCAGAGTCCATGCGGAAGACTCAGTTTAATATGGTATTGATTGTTTACAATCAGAACAGGACATTCGGGAAGAGGAAGAGGAGCAGCATTGTGCGGTTTCATCTACGCTCCACTATGAAGACAAGCAGCAACTTTGCTCTGAGCAATGACTGTGGGCCACCCTGAGAGAGATGATTAAACTTCTCTTCCACTGCATTAACAATCTACCTTGCCAGGATGTCTTTCTTCAAGACCGCGTACACCTTGGACTAGTCAATTACCACAACAACTAAATTAATAAATATACTGGATCGGATTATGTATTTATTGATATACACCTGTTAAAACAATTATTGTTGCTGCTTATCTTTAATGACAAGATCACTTGATGGGGATGTAATGAAGAAAGAAAAACCCTCACCACACTACTTTTTCTTCCTCAGTGTGCTGTAGTGCTGTAAACCCTCTTATTGTTAGACACTGTTCCTTTACTGTTAGCGGTTAGACGTAGAGTGATACTTTCCATACTGCTCTGGACGTTGATTGCCTAAAATTTGTTTCTCTGATTTCTCTAGTGATGACAATACAGTAAACATGACATCAATTCACCAACACACATTGTGGGAATATTACCACATAGTAACAAACACTAAGCCACTAATTATGCCAGACAATAAATATGGTGCCGTGCGCAGTAAATATAAAGGGATGTTAGACAGGGCCAATGTGAAGCTGTGTTGACTGACAGCAGGTATACCTGATGCATCACCTCTGCTATTGGCTGTCATGTACCGTAATAAAGCAGCCAAAGACATTGTATTGCAATACAATCCATCAATCAATTTTATTGAAAATAATAAGCAAACAAGTCAAACATATTTTCAAATTAGACTTCCACATTGGGACTGCAGCAGCAACACCGGGTAGCCATGATTTGACTTAAGAATTTCCTTATTGACATTCTTTCAGGGTGACCAGCTGAGGGTGCTGCAGTATAGCCTGTTGGTTTTGCTCCATCATAAGAGAGTACCAGATTTTTATCATCGCAGTAGGGAGGTAGTCCTCTATCAGAGGACCTGGTAGCTGGATCTGCATCATAGGCAGAGATAAGCAGTCCTTCATCAGAAGACAAGACAGCTGGATCTTCATAGTAGGCGTAGGGATGTAGTACTTCACCAGGAGACCAAACAACTGGATCTTTATGGTAGGTGGAGGAATGAAGTACTTCACCAGGAGACAAGAGCGTGGGATCTTCACGATAGGTTGAGCAAGGTTGTCCATCGGAAGACCAGGCAGCTAGATCTGCATCATAGGCATAGATAAGCAGTTCTTCGTCAGAAGACCAGTAAGCTGGATCTTCATAATAGTTGGACGGAGATAGTCCTTTATCAGGAGACCAGGGAGCTGGATCGTCATAATAGTTGGAGAGAGATAGTTCTTCATCAGGAGACCAGAAAGCTGGATTTTCATAATAGGTAGAGGGAGATAGTCCTTCATCAGGAGACCAGAGAGCTGGATCTTCATCATAGTTGGAGGGTGATAGTTCTTCATCAGAAAACCAGAGAGCTGGATCTTCATAATAGTTGGAGAGAGATAGTCCTTCATCAGGAGACCAGAGAGCTGGATCTTCATAAAAGGTAGAGGGAGATAGTCTTTTATCAGAAGACCAAATAGGTGGATCTTCATGATGGGTGGAGGGAGGCAGCCCTTCACCAGGAGACCAGGAAGCTGGATCTTCTTGATTGGTGGAGGGAGGCAGTCCTTCATCAGAACACCAGTCAGCCCAATTTGCTGCAGAGGTGTTCACCGTATCTGCTGAGTCCTCCATTGGGCAAATGCTAACCATAGATCCTGAGGTGTTCAGACTGGATGAAGTACAACAATCAGTGAAACAGTCATTATTAAGTTATTCAGTCGGTGAATAAATCATGGGTTATCTACTTCCAGTGTAAGCAGACGCACAGTTACTTACTGGGCTTTGCTGCCCGTGTGCTCGGTCAGGTTGGACTTCGTGATGAACAAGTTCTGCAGAGCTAAACGTGGAGAGATTCTCTGATCCCCGTCAAGATGCAGAAGCTGTTTGATGAGGTTGACAAAAGCCTTCCTATCCTCAAATTCAGCAACATCCCCTTTTGGATAGATCTGGATTTGGAAACAGGTTGAGGTCAGTTGATCCAGCACCTCCCCGACACTGGTAAATAAATAGTACTGATTCAGTCTTTACTCATTCAACAAAGTCAAGGGTACCTACGTCAACAAGCTGATCCAGAGAGCGGGGAAGGTCGTTGTAGCTGTGCTGTTCTCCTGCTTTCATGTTGTTGGCGGCCATATATTCTTCAGGCATCTAAACAAACAATATGTGTGTATAAATACATACATATATATATATGTATGTATATATACATATATATATACATATATATATATATGTATGTATATATACATATATATATACATATATATATATATATATGTATATATATATGTATATATATATACATACATATATATATATATATATATATATATATATATATATACACACACACACACACATACATACATACATACATACATACATACATACATACATACATACATACATACATACATACATGAGAATCCTTTTAAGTAACAGAGCCAATGTGAAGCTGTGTTGACTGACAGCAGGTATACCTGATGCATCACCTCTGCTATTGGCGGTCATGTACCATAATAAAGCAGCCGGTAAATAAATAACATAAAATAAGTAAACCAACCAACTCAATCAAAGAAGGACATTGTTACTCTACCATCAACCTCCATAATGGATGATCAGCAGCCTTTGTCTCAATGAAAAAACACTGCGTATGTATCCCAGCACAGAGCAGATGGTCGTCGGGCTGACCCAGAATCTCAACCATGCACTTCATCTGCAGGCAAAAAATACAGAATCACATCAGCTGGCAAGTATGCAAAGTATCCACTTGGTTCTGGACATTTGTCCGAGGGAGCTGACTTACCATCTGATAATCACAGTTGACAGGGAAGATATTGTCAGCCAGATAGAGGAAGGCCAGGATGCAGCCGACTCCCCACACATCTATAGCCTCGGTGAAGGGAAGGCCGAGGGCAACTTCTGGAGCTCTGAGGAAGCAAGACAAGTGCAAAATATGAGAATTCTCTTGGCAAGAGTTAAGGACCAAGAGCACAACATGGATGCTAAGAAGAAGGAAGGATGAACCTACCTGTACCCAGTCGGCTGAAGCGCCATTCCCGGCTGGATTTTAGAGGCGGGAATGGCTTCACCAAAGTCTATTAATTTAATCTTAAGGTGCTGATCCTGCATATTAACAAACATAATGTTGTCAGGTTTGATATCGGTGTGCAGGATACCGAGACCCTTCAGGGCATCCAATGCCACCAAAAGCTGCCGAAAAAAAAGACAATTTTGGGATTAAGTTTTCCATGTGCTACTTTATTGGATATTTTCATTGATTATTAATGTACAGAATAATACACAATTGGTTCCATACAACAATGATACAGACCTGCTTTGCGATTGGGCGGATCTCATTCAGAGCAAGTGGTTTCCCATCTCGTTCTCCGACCATGTCATAAAGACTCATGTCTAGAATCTCAAATGCCAGACAAGTTTGTCCCATATGTTCAAACCGCTCAAAGAATTTGACCACGTTGGTAAGATCTGGATTCAGGACACTGATGACCTCCAACATGGACACCTGGGGAACAAAGAGGTTCGTAGTAGGAATTCTGAGCTGAGCAGACACGATGTAACAAGGCAATACTGTACGTCATGACAAGTAGTCCAGAAACCAACCTCTTTCTCAGTGTCCTGGATGAATTCATCGTCCTGTTTGATGATCTTTACAGCCACTGACTCTTGTGTTGTTAGATTTCGGCACTTGGCCACTTTTCCGAAGCAGCCTTCACCAATAAACTCCAGAACAGAGTAACCAGAGGAGCTGCTGAACAGAGTTTGACCTGCCTGAACCTCAGGTGCTGTTAGTGTGACTGTGGGAGAGAATATGGAGTCAGTGTCAACTGAACATGATTCAAACACATCTTAACCATGAATCATGTCCTTGTATTTCAGTGTTGACTTGTCATTCTGAAATCAAATACTGTTGATATCATGTGTTTTTTGTAAATCGCTCTATTTAGTTCAGGAAAAATATTAACGTCTGCATTTACGTAACACTTTTTTCGTTGTAGCAGCCAATAAGTCACTGTTGTTTAAATAAGTTTAAACAATGGTTTTAAATGCTAATGCATGGGGTCCTGAGGGACCTCAGTCAAATGCAACAAGGCAACAAATCAGTGTCCACAGTGTGATTTCAAAGCAGATACAATCAGCATCATGTCAAATGTATTTTCAGCGCCTTGAGTCGGTCTTACCTGACACACCAGAGGCATCTAAGATCCGAGATGACATTTTTAAAAGTCCAATCTTCTCAGTTTAGCATTTCCAAGGTTGAAAATGAACCTTCAAGCTTAAATCTTTTTACAATCAGAATGTATCACTGTCTTTCTTGATGCTTGTCTCAAAAGTGTGTGTCTCTCTCTCCATGCTGATGAAGAAATGACCAAATTCCACCTCTACTTCTATAGAACTGCGGCCTTAATGACATCACTGCATTCTGTTGTGACCTTTTTAGAACTCTTTTAGAGAGAAAAATTCTGTTTTTTTCTCGCCTCAAGTTTCCATGGACCACAATCCAGATAACCAGATCTGTGTCAGCAGAAGGAAGTAGAGAGGAGGGGCATCAAGAGGGCCACCATGGCAGGAGCCAGGACCAGCTCCAGACAGTGTTTTGGCTTTTGTTTTGGCTTTTGAGTGTTGTTTTTTTTGTGTATCATCTCATTAGCCTTTGAATTCAGGATTTGATTCCCACTCCTTTCTGAATTTGTATGTGTATAAAATGAGACATGAGGACCCAATGTTTAGCTGATGTCACAGAGAGGCACACACGCAGTGGATAAAGTGAGAAAATGAATGTGGGAATTTATTTTAGTGTGACAATGAGTAAACATTTTCATCCCGCTCTGTAAACCAGGGCAGGATTTTTACGGATTTACAGGCTAGCTGTCTGATAGACAAGAATTACAACACCAGCCGTACCGAAGCCACTGCTGCCCCCAATTGGCAAAAATGATTATTGCCCTTCAACTGTGTGTATGCAGGTGAGTTAAAAGTCACAAAACACATTTTAAATGATGACAAACAGAACATAATGGTGGGTGGTAAGGTAACAACACAAACTAATACAATAATTCTGCATTTAAAGCTAACTAACTTGATGTCTTTTGTCAACGATGATGCAGAAGTGATTTCAGATGTAGCCAGCACCAGTAATAAGGACATTATTCTGTATTTGTAACCTTGAACCTTATTATGTCATTTGTTTGAAATTTGAAATAGTAGCTTCACCTTAACTTGGTCTTAGACTGTTCAGGTAAACTCCCACCAAGACAAGCTAACACTAGCTTTGCTAGCTTGTTTGTGTTTTGGACAGTGACATCTGTGGAAAGGCCTCATACAACATGGATTTGTTTACCCCCCATTCCCACAATTTGTTTTAAAACCTCATTTACACCTGGAGGACCTTTTTGCACATGCTCAGGTTAGTCTGAACACCTGTTGCGTGTCACTCCATATGATACAATCTGTATATTCAAATTTTAATTTGTCTCATAATCTTCTGAGTGACAAGGTTGCATTGGTACTGAAATGTGTTTCCAATGTGCTGGTTATTGTACTGACACAAAGCACAGCAACTTCCTTGATTTAAAATGTTTTTTCTATCCTATTCCACCGATTCAGTGTTTGTCCCTATAATATATCTAATAAAACCAATATATAAAAATATGGAGCGTCGTCACACATCTGCTTTGTCTTCCCCGTGACCAGATTGACGCTGTCGCTGCACACCTGTCTGCAATAAAAATGAAAAAAGACAAAACATTATAGAAATCTGAATCAAATAAATAACGGCTAATACATTCAATTATAAATCAATAACATAACCTACAGAAAGTGTAGGTTATAAAGAGTTCCTGATTCTAACATGTTCGGTTTATAATTTGGTTAGATGTACTTTCTAAACTCAGCACTGGCCACTAGATGTCGTGCTAGTTCAGACTGATTTGGTGACGCAACCCTCGGTGAAGGAGAGGAAGAGAGGGCGAGAGGACGGCAGATACCGCACCTTCAACCAAGGTAAGTGAACAAAGACCAACTATCAACATATTAAATGAAAGGACTAGAAGTCAATATGTAGAACTTTTTCTTTAGTTATTTATCTTAGTAAGGAGATTGTGGACGTGCGTTGTGCTAAGATGTTCAATTTGAAAACAAATGACAATCTATTTTAGTAGATAAGTAGCTAACGTTTACTAGCTAACTTTCCCTTAGCCATTGGCTTTGGGTAACTTCAAGTTGTCAAGTTGGTGATAATGGAAATAGAGATTTTCTTTCAAAATAAAATGCAGACTAACGGATGTGGTATGAAACGGTCTTTCCTCTAAACGACATGGTTTTACTTTGAAGTAAATATCCGGTGTTATTCATACACTGTCTGGGTGACTAGACGGAGATAGGAACTTTAATAGCTAACTAGCTAGCTAACTTACGTTAGCAAGTTAAAGCATTTGTTTGCTATCGGTTAAAGGAAACTACGAACACTTTATAATTACAACATATAATTGAACCCGGGCTACATCAACGTATGTTAAGTTTTGAGTTGCATTGCTTACTGTTTATAATCGTTTACTCTTGAGGTAGCGTGTTAAACGCACGTATAGCTACGTTGCAACAGAAACTAACAACTTTGGTAGCTAATGTTAGCTCCGTGTTGTTGACACTGGGCATATCGGAGTGGAGTAAAATTAAGTCCATTATTTCCGTTCTTCTCTGTCTTGTTAGTTTTTGTTATGGAGAACAACACGACGAGCTCTCGTGTGTAGTCTGTGACGTTACAAATATAACTTAAGGCTACATTACATTTATGTAATGTTACTGCTAAACATGTTTTATGTTAACATCAGTGATGGTGTTAGCTACAGCTTCACAGTTATCGTTTCACTGTCAAACCTTTCGAACTAAAACTGCTATTTACAGTGTACATTATCTTCATTCCCAGAATGTTTTGGACCAATACAGATTGCGCTCGTGAGCTCGTTTAAACCGTTTTGAATCGTACCAAACACATGGAAAATATAGCCAAAGTGTTTTATATGGAGAGGTCGGTATTGCCTAAATAACAAAATGCCCCTTGAAGTGTAGCTTGTTTAATGATCTGTAATTTAGGCTAGCTGACCACATCAGCACATATTTCTCATCAGGCCCTCTGTTTCAAGTCAATACCCTCTACTTATCCCATACGTCTGAATATGCATGGTCAGATATGCTGACTGTGTAAAGAACGTGTATATTTCGGCAGTTAAATAAATGTTGTGGTTGGTCAAATAGCTGACTGATTCACAATTGTGTTGGCTCCATTGTCAGTCCATCACTGTAAAACGTACAGTGTACAAATTATGTCAAATGTTTTATAAATATGTTGTTTCACTTCCATTTTATTGTAAAACTGTGCTAAGACAACATTTTTGGGCTCAACCCAGTGTCTATCTCAGAGAAAAGACTCCACCATCAGTACTTGCAAAAATCTGATTTCTTCATAACTGCATAATGTTATCACCGTTACTCTGCTCAGACAGCAGTGCCAGCTGCTTTCCTTCCTCTTTTTCTGGGCCAACAGTCATTTTATTTCATAGCTCAGTTTTTTTCTAGCTCTCAACTTGAAAAAAAGATCTAACCTTGCCACTTTGTTAGGCCTTCCATTTTCCCATCCCATCTTTTCTTATTAGCTTTGTGGCCGCGTTCTGAATGGTCATGCTCTCTGCCCACTACATCGTCTATGTGTCCTTCCAGGTAAAGCATGGCAATGACTGGCCCAAGCTCGTGCTCCTCCATGAGTAACCACACTAAGGAGCGGGTCACTATGGCCAAAGTGACCTTGGAGAACTTCTACAGTAACCTCATTGCCCAGCACGAGGAGCGAGAGATGAGGTAAGGTCCACAAGTTACAGAAGGACACATGTCAACTTTCAGTAGCTGCTCAATGACCTTTTGCGAGCCCTTTGCAAAGAACACAAATCTTTGACGGCCACGATTCCTGCTTAAACCATTCTGACAATTTCCTTTACAGTGAAACTGAAACATGATTCTTTTGCACGTTGCTTTATACAAATTTCTGTGTTTGCATTTCGTCTGAGCATGTGGCTTATGTCAGAATTTTGAAGCAACAACACTTCCTGTTGTGACAAGTTTCATCAAAGTTGTCCTCCTCGCTCTCCTGGTCGGTTTAGTGGGAGGGTGGGGGTGAGTTTTTTTAAAATACAGATTTTTAATCAGCTAATGATAAAGATAGGAAACTAAATTCATTGTTCAGTTTATGTTGGCTAAACAGCGGTTTCATCAGCAGAAGTTGGAACTCCAAAAGTCCCCGGTCAGATAAAGATGCAATCAAATTAATCCTGATCCTTTTGAATATAATACATCTAGGGATGTTAAGTTTTCTTCACATTTTGACTGATATCTTTGTGTTCATACCCTACTCATACTGCATCATTTTGAAACGTCGTAAGTCTAGATGTGGCCTTCGCCTCCTTGTCAACATGACAGATATGATGGGATGTGCAGTGCATGCACTACGCTGTGGCTCGAAAAACAATGGTAATGGTCCGATTTGTCTCTTCAGGCAGTTGAAGCTGGAGAAAGTGATGGACCAGGAGGGCTTGGCAGATGAAGAGGTGAGTTGCAAACGCACACGTTCAGTGTTTTCCCAGCATGCTTTGCATTGTTCTCAGTGTCTTAGCATTGGAAAGATTTGTAGATCTCCTGGAACTCTTCTATAAATTGCTTGATGTTTATTTCCTTTGAGGAAACATCAAGTGTATAACTTCATGTCAGTCATTGCTTTAAAAATATACAGATGATATGTAGCATGTGTGCGTTCCCCTTAACGCTGTATTAAGAAGGGATGCCTGTGCTCTTCAGAAACGTATCCGGCGGTCTCAGCATGCAAGGAAAGAGACTGAGTTTTTGCGTCTGAAACGGACTCGACTGGGTCTGGAGGACTTTGAGTCCCTGAAGGTGATTGGCCGAGGAGCTTTTGGAGAGGTAAATACCTTTTTTGAATTAACACATAGCATCAAAAGCTTGTGAGAAAATACTATATCACCATATGAAAGTGTGGTTGGTTTAAAGCGCTCCCGCAATAAGCTAGTGCAATAGTGTCCATGTTCTTGCTTAGTAGTTTTCAGAGTGTCCCAGTGGATCAGCATGACTGTCGATCTGTATAGAGTGTGTGTTCAATATCTGAGTACAATGCCACAGTTAATATTCTGAGCTAATCAGTAAATATGAACTCATAAGAGTCTCACAGTTTCTACCTCAGTGGTGGAGATGAATGAACGTTCTTGTTTGCCCCTAGGTTCGTCTTGTGCAGAAGAAAGACACGGGTCACGTCTACGCCATGAAGATCCTCCGCAAAGCTGACATGCTGGAGAAGGAACAAGTGAGACACACACACACACACACACACACACACTCACACACACACACAGAGGAATGCTGCCGGCGCATCAGTTTGACATCTTTAAACCCGTGTGTGTGTGTGTGTGTGTGTGTGTGTGTGTGTGTGTGTTAGGTTGGTCATATTCGGGCAGAGCGGGACATTCTAGTAGAGGCTGACAGCCTGTGGGTGGTCAAGATGTTCTACAGCTTCCAGGATAAGATGAACCTCTACCTCATCATGGAGTTCCTACCTGGAGGTATGACCCCTCCCCACTCTTCCTCTTTTAACTCTATAACATCGTGGGGAGACCAGAACTTAATAAGTGTGAGTGTGGTCTCTGCTGTTGCGTCGTAGGAGACATGATGACCCTGCTGATGAAGAAGGACACTCTGACAGAGGAGGCCACTCAGTTCTACATTGCTGAGACGGTGCTGGCCATCGATTCCATCCACCAGCTGGGCTTCATTCACAGAGACATCAAACCAGACAACCTGCTGCTGGACTCAAGGGTGAGTCCAGCGGATTTGAAAATGAGCATGAACCTCTTGTACGACACAAGAAGTTTATTGCTAATGTTTGCACATTAATCCACATGGAACTACCACTGTGCCCATGTTGTGAATACAAAAGGATTTAAGTGATACTAAGAGTTAGTGCTTCAATGATTCCTTTGGTTCCTTTGTCTTTATTGCTATGCAAAGCTAATGCATAATGTTGGTTTACCATATTTAAAAGGAAAGAGGAATGGTATTTTATATAAAACGATGAATACTATGTGTGGAACCACATCACCTGTGATTCCAACGCTTCACAGAAGCCCTCTGCAGCCTATGTAGCATACACTGAATCTGTTTTAATATACTCCAATTTGCTCCTCGAGATTTCCATGAGGTGTCCAGCTGGAGACATCTTGTATTTGTGCTGCAGACTTAAGTGTGTTTTGTGTCTTCTAGGGTCATGTGAAGCTATCGGACTTTGGTCTGTGCACGGGGCTAAAGAGGGCTCACCGCACAGAGTTCTACAAGAACCTGAACCACAGCCTGCCCAGTGACCTCAGTAAGCAAAGTCAGGCAACCCTTTCATTTATTTCAACTCTTATCTTGCATGCAACCTCAGCCACAAGCACTTGTCTGTGTTGTATGATGGCAATGTTATTTTTATGCATCCAGACATTACTGAAGATTTGGTCCCATTTAATGGAATGCTTCTATTCTGGTTGGATATGTAGAAGTTAATATGTGAATACATCAGCAGGGTCACCTTGCTTCTAATACTGAGCGGTCTTTTCTCCACCAGCCTTCCAGAACATGAACTCCAAAAGGAAAGCAGAGACCTGGAAGAGGAACAGGAGGCAGCTGGTAGGTCTGAGAGGTGCCATCAGACAGTTCCTGAGAGGGATCCAAGTTTGCCAATATTAGACAGTATTTTAGAGGCAAAGTTTGTGTGCAGCTGATTGTGTTTGAATGAGCTTTCAGGTCAGTTTCTTTTGTTCTGTTATTGCTTTTTTCTGGGTTGTGCACCTTTCACTGGATGAGCAGGGCGCCATCTCTGCGCTCTGTATCTTGTTCTTCTTAAGCCACGCAAGCCGTGTTCAAATTTAGATTGATAGGTGATGCTAAACTCCAGTACAGAAATGTCTCATATGAAATTATCAGACAATATTGTGTTCATGTAAAAACTCACTGCTCAGCCTAAGAAGCCTTTTTAATTGGCTTTCTGTGCCTCCTCCTACTACTCAGGCTTTCTCCACAGTGGGAACCCCCGACTACATCGCTCCAGAGGTCTTCATGCAGAACGGATACAACAAGCTCTGCGATTGGTGGAGCCTGGGTGTCATCATGTATGAAATGCTGATAGGTAAAGGACTCCAACTGGAACACGATCGTCTTCTTTAACTCTGTTTTGTTTATTTTTTAGACCTGACCTGAAGTTGTTTAACGGACGCTTGGCATTCTTGCAGGTTACCCTCCGTTCTGCTCAGAGACGCCTCAGGAGACGTACAGGAAAGTGATGAACTGGCGAGAGACGCTGACCTTTCCCCCAGAAGTGCCTATATCGGAGAAGGCCAAAGACCTGATCCTCAGGCAGGAACACTCTTCTGTCTTTCATTCCTCTCACTTAGTAACCGTAGTAACTGTAACTTTTAATGTGGGACGTGCCAGATTACCCTCCTGAGCACCTAAATGCTTTGTATTGAGTGCTTGTATTTGGATGTGTGTGTGATACTAAGACGTGTCGTGAGCAGGTTCTGCTGTGAGGAGGAGCACAGGGTCGGTGCCGCAGGAGTGGAGGAGATCAAGTCCAATCCTTTCTTTGAGGGGGTGGACTACGACCATATCAGGTGAGCGCCGTCACCAAACAGTTCATTTTGGAGGACAGTTTTATGAACCTTTATGTCTGTGAAAATCTGTGCCTGGCCTTGAAGTGTAGCTCACTTTAGCCACACCCCTTTCTCCCCCAGCTGCTCATTGCCAGCAGCTCGCATACCTGTCATCCACGTGAATCATGCAGATTCACGTGGAATTTCACAAAGAGTTTTTGTTTTGGGTATGTAACTGGCCGGCCAGCGTTTCTGAGACTGGATTAAGACCAGGAGAAATGCTGTTGTCATGATCTCCGCAATAAAACATCTTTGATCTGTCGAGTCTTGGCCAATCAGCGTTAAGATGTCTACAGCATCTTCATTTCCCTTAGTCAGCTTAATTTCCCGTTAGGTAACGTTTTTGTGTTGACGTTGCGCTATGTTTCGTTACAGTTCAGACTTGCTTGGGAAAAACACATAACGTAATGAAACATGCCGTAACCTCTCACCCAGCATTCTCAGTTTGACCTAATTTCACCACGGCGTCTCCCCCCCTCACGTCCACAGGGAGAGACCCGCTGCCATTCCCATCGAGATCAAAAGCATCGACGACACCTCAAACTTTGATGAGTTCCCTGATTCCGATATCCTCACACCAACAGGTACGCAGCCCGTCTCCCCATGACACGTGTCACATTTTCTGCCTCAGTCATGTGACATAATTAATAAAAAATAAATAAAAAAAGACCTCTCCTCTTTCTCTCTGCCTCAAGTCGCCCCGGTGTCCAACCAGACCGAGGCCGACCTGAAGAACAAAGACTGGGTCTTCATCAACTACACCTACAAGCGTTTCGAGGGCCTGACCGCTCGAGGGGCGATACCGTCCTACATGAAGTCGGGGAAGAGATGAGCGCCTCCACACAGGCTTCCAACCGACACGCCGAGAAACCTGAAACGAGTCGTCCAAACCCCCTCCGCCCCCGCTGTCTGAGGAACCTCAAGTCCCGAGAGGAGAACTCTGTGCGTTCTTTGAGGATCCTCGGCGACGCAGGACTTCGAATAATAAAAAGGGGGCTCACCCGTTGCTTCTTCCAGGAACTGCTGCCTTTATTTCCGCAGGTCTTCACTTCTCTCCGATGCTTCTGAAGGGTACCGCTCTACTTCCTGCTCACACTCGGAGAACTGGGATTAAAGAGATTTGGATTCTCTCTCCACTTGCCTTTTTCTATCCACCAGTGGATGCGGGCACGTCTCTCACTCCCGACACCAGCACCATTACATTCCTTTCTTCCCGTAAACCAGCACCGCTCTGTCGGACCTCTGCTCCTCTCGCCCCCTTTTCAACGTGGACTCATCAACGTCGCATCACGTCGTCACTTGAAGTGAATCAGGGATTCTGTCCAAATGTTTCTCACTATGGTGCTTCTCTGAAGTGCTACTGGCTTCTGACCGTAACCAAAGACTGTGAGCTGAATGATGTTTATTGCTTAATCGCTCTGTCACTTCTAACTTAGAATTGTATTTTTAATTTTTTTTTTTGTTAGATTCATTGTTGCAAGAGAACATATGAGTAATGCATTTTGTGGAACAAACACAAGAGTCTTGTTACATTTTTCACAAAGACCCACTTAAGTTTTGCACCTTATGTGATGTTTGATCCAGTACAGCAAAGTTGACCTTCAGCAGTGTGGTTTTTAATTGGACTGGACGTGGCTTTGACAGGGAATTGAAGGCACCATTTTACTGTTTTAATGATCATGATGCAAACTTGTTTTTGTTTTTAGTATTGCCATGGTGGAGAAGTCTGTATCACCATGAAAACTAATGCAATTCTTGTAGTCTTAGCAGCTGTTGAGATCCGTTTGACCCAGTCCACCTAGTGAGCAGAATCCAGTACTGACTGGACCCTTAACTGCTGCCGACACGCACAGCTGAAGCTTTCAGTGTGGACTTACTTTTTAAATAAAGACTCACAGGGCTAAACATCTTCCAGAGAACACAATATCCAACATGCTGTCATTCAAAAATGAATGTAAATGAAGTCTTACAGAGAAAAATGTTGTTTTTGCCACAATAATTCCAAAATGCTGTTTGTGTGAATGTAGCCTGGATCGTAGAGCTTTTCTTTTTTAATCTGTGAGCACATGACGTAGTGCTGTGGAAGTCCATTTCCTCAAGAAACAGGAAGGAATACACAAAAGATAAAAAATTTAAACCACAATTGAGTCAAGATATAATTGACTTTCATAATATTTACTTAACTTTAGGTTTAGTCAAAACTGTGTCTAAATCTCACTGTCATACGTTTTATAAGTCTGGATATCGAGTTGTAATTGGGACTTTTCTATTCGTATCTATGTAAATCCAAATCTTCCAAATATTGAATTTCATCATAATCTTCACTTAAGTCAAAATGTGTGTGTTCTGTCACAAATTAGATCTCATCATAGATCTCATTTTGTCTAACGTAACGTCAAGGCTTTGTCTGTGCTCATTGGAAAAAGTATAACGTAAAACATTTTGAGATTTACAAGGTGAGAATCAGATACACTATTACACAATTTGGACTTCAACCGAGTATTTTTAATTGTAAAAAAAAAGATGACTTCATGATTGTTTTGGTGCAGGGATGGGCTTCCATTAGTCTGGAGGTTTGTTAGTCTGTGGTTGATTGTGAGCGTGTGTCATCGCCTAGAGACGAAGCAGTGCAGCTCTCTCTGGCTCACCATGTTATCTGTTATGGGATGCTGAGGCTCTGCATGTATTGTGTGTGTGTTTGTGTTTTTTTTTGTTTTCCAAACTGCAGATGGGTCAGCTTAAAGCAATAGAGCACATGGATTGACTTATTTTATTGTTGATGCCACTCTGTGTGTGTTTGTAAGTGAGTGTGTGAGGATGCGATCGCACTCTTTTTTTTAATAGAGAGAGGAAAAAGGAAAAAAAAAAAGAGGCAATGTTGACTGCTTGAGACGCGTATGTTTTCTACGGGTGATGCTCTGACGTGTGTTTGCTCGTGTCATTGTGTGACGCATGCGATACGAGTCAGAAGTGAGGGTTTTTGTTATTTTTTTGGGAAGGTGGGTGTACATTATTTAAACCACTGTTCTCTTTGTAGCGCGTGGCTGTTATATTGTTTTCTGCTATTTGACAATGAATTACTCTGCACTTACTGTGTTGCGTCCTCCTTCACAACATCTGGATGAACCATGGCCTGGAGCATGTGTGGTCCTGATGAGGGCTCGAGACCTAAGATCACAATGAGGACTCGAGACCTGGGTCCCTATAAGACAAGTGGACTTGACGTCTCAAGTTATGACCACCTGTTAAATTTCCTTTGACAAGAAGCAGACATACAAGTTGAATTAATAGGCCAATTGATTTAAAATGCACACTACCCTATTAAGTCATCTTTTTATATATAGATATATATATATATCTCAAACTACTACTATCAAACTGGTACACCTGCCTACGGTTGTTAATCCCTGAGCAACTAATCGTGACATTTAATAATTCACCAAGTGCTGAAAGCCAAAAAGAGAACATCTGGTTGTCATAAAGGTTGTGGGCTTCCCAGATTTAAAACAGCATTACTTTCTAAAACATTAAAGGAAGAGGGCGTAGTTAAAGAAATTAGTAATTATAGGGAAACAAAGGTCAATATAGAATATTCTATAATTTAGTGTATTGCAATATACAACATTAACAGCATTAATAAATGAGTTTGTACAGTACTCATTCCAGTCTGCAGTTGTGATTATTGATGAGTTAATAAACAGATCTCACGGGTCAAACGGACTGTTGGAGGACCTGAAGATGTGTCATCCTTGTAAAATAAAAAGTCAACAGCTTAGAAACCCTTTATTAATCTTTATGAATGTGCAGGCCCAGACTTTCAACATTCTTGATTTTCTGACCTACTGAGGGAGAGTGAGGGAGAGTTATGGAGCGAAACAATCACAACAATTCAATTCAAGTTATTTTTTATATTGCAAAATCACAAATACAAGATTTGCCTTGGAGGGCTTTACAACACAGTCCCATGAAAATAAAAACCTTCACTGGAGTCAAAAAAATAATATCCTTCACTCATCAGGCACATGATGCTCACAGACTCATTCAGTAGGACCATTGTAGGTCAAAGAAAAATACATGTAGATTTGACAGCCGGGGGACGGGCAGTACTCCGGGACTTATTCTCTAAAATCGAATGAGAAAACATTGAATGAGAAAAATCTGAAATCAGTATGTTTTTGTTTTTTTTCACAGCAATGTCCTCTCACTGTCCGGATGCTTCTGATAATCTGGTCCCTTTTGGTTAGCTCTGACTGCTGCTAGACTTTAATTGCTGTATAAATGAATGGAATTTCTAAATAAATTGAATATGTTTCTTCTACTCCTCGACTCTTTTGGTTTTGTTTGCCCAGACGGCCACGCTCAGCTCCAAGCACAGTGATGGAGGCTGTGCCAACACAGACGGTGCAACAGTATTGCCACAACAGCATGGATCCAAGTTCATATCTGGAGCCAGCGTTCGTTCGGGGCTGCTGTAGAAATATGTGCGGATCCCAATTATAACTATTTGTAGTTTTGGGGGATTATACACATTATTATACATTCTAGAAATGGATCCTATCAACTCCGAGAAGCAATGATACGGAAACCTAATCAGCCCTGGATCAGAAAGAGGGCTCTCCTCTTACGACCAGGCCTGAGAGGAGGGTCCCATCTATCTGATGTATGTATAGTGTCATAACCCAGCTCCTATGACAAATATGACGAAAACACAACAGTTAATGGTAACGTAAAGTGTTTATTTAACCTACATACAGAAATATTAACTGTATGGAGTGTGGCTGTCAGTAACTTCAGTAATCTCCATGTGTGTGATCAATGCTAGACCACAGCTTTTAGCTCTGCATCAGGTCATCTGCTCTCTAGGGACTAAAGCAGCAGGGAGTAGACAGGGGCCGTGACAATATTTTTATGATTGTCAAGCTACATGTAGCTAATATCAGAGAAGCGACTCCTTCTTACTTATTGGTCCACACATTCCCTCCAGCGGTTTGTTCTTACCTTCTCCAACAAGGCTCGTTTCTTAATCTCCAGATGCTTTCAGATCTCCAGAGTTCAGCTTTCCAGCAATCAGGTTTCTCTTTTTTTTTTGCTGAAGGTCAACTCGTGTCAAAGTCCAAGTGCAAAATGAAAAAGAATAAAAAAGACCAAGGGGTCTCTGAAAAGTGTCAGAAATGTACCATAAGATTCATCTGTATGTCGTGCAGACAATATCATATGTTCATAATATCTGTATTTACCCCGTGTAGGATGAAATAAATGTAATGAATCATGTTCAGCACCCAGCGCGGCCTCCATCACGAAGAGAAGAACACCTTCATGTTTAAAGTCTTCTCTGGTTGGTCATAATGGACTAAGTTATCTCCATTGTTTAAAAATAAAATGTTTTCTTAATACAGGCCTAACTTCTCCATAATATCAGCTCCCCTTCAAATGGGGAGAAAAATAAGGAAGAATGGAAAGATATTGTCCAAAATTTTGCAAAAGCTAATTTCCCCCCAAACGTTGTGTTGTTGCGTAATCAGGAGGAGAATGTTGGTGCATAAAGTGACTGTAGTCAGACTACATTTTATAACAGAGATTAAACTTTTTTTTTTAAAGAAACCCAACCAAAAGTATCCTAAAGCAGATTCCCCCCGCCCCCTAATAAGAGTATAAATATAACCATCAACAAGGACCCGTCTTTACTTCTGCTTGTGAACATGAACTTTGGACAAAATCAGTGCGTTTAGCTGCGTCGCACACGTCGCTGACGTATGAACAGAGTTATTAAATTTGTTTGTGTCCTCTCACAGCTGCTGCACGTATAATCCAACACGGTTAGTTTGAGGACAAGAAGTCTGGAGTTTATGAGTTATCGATCTGTGACAGCTTAATCTGTGAGTCTTTCAGATTTCCTCATCTTTTCTCATAATAACAAGATCATTTCTTGTAATTACTTGATAGTACCTCATTATGACCAGAACAGATGTTGCAGCCGAGAAACATGATTTATTTATGTTTTATTTCATGAATGCAACGCTCTTCTATAGAAACATAAACACACGTTAGATCATTTAGAACAGTTGACTGCAGAAATAAATGTTAAATCACAGATATTCTGTTCACGTGACTCTAATTACATCTTTTGGATCCGCCTGTTGGCTCCTGACCTGGGTTTAGGGAAAGACAGCTGTAAACTTTGATCGATCTGCATGTATGTAAATATGTACAAATCTGGTTGTTGCAGCTTTAAGGAGCATCCCGATAACTGGAAAAGTTAATTGGCACGCCGTGAACTCTGCTGCTCCCGCTACGTCTGGAGGGAAATGTCTGTGAGCGGGAGGAGAAATAACACGCCGGCGGGCGATGACGACTACGATGATGATGATGATGATGTCAGTCCTCAATGGAGGTCAGCGAGGTCACAGGCACCCGGCGGAAAAAGAAGCTGGATCCTCTGAAAAGGTGACCCTGACAGGAGGAGACAAATACTGACGGTAAATACTTTGGAGTACTTGGCCCTGACATCTTCAGTACTAATGTGAGTACCAGCCATTAAAAAAGGCTCAGACTAAAAGCTCTGTGTGACATGGAGGTTCTGGACCGGCATCTCTCTAGTACATAACGCAACTCGAGCAGCTTTTTGTCCAGGATACTGAAAAAACTGATTTATTAAAACTTGGCATGTGCAAACAGTATCAGGTCTGAACTACCCCGCCTGGAGAGATTTAAAGTGAAAATGTCCATTTAAAAAGGGCAGCACTGTGTGTGGACTGTGTTAACGCATGATCAATAATTGTCAGCATTATTAGATTGCTGCGTTAACGCATTATATATATATATATATATATATATATATATATATATATATATATATATATATATATATATATATATATATATATATATATATATATATATATATTTGCACCTTTTCGATATACTATATCTTTGCACTCATTCCTACTTTATACTGCACAATAACTTCCCTCTGGATCAATACAGTTATGTGTTACACTACAGAGGCTATCAAAGTGATCACATGCTCAAGAGATCAGAAGCGATCAGGAGCAGCGGTGTGCTCGCTGTGTCTTTGTGGTGTCTCAGCATGTACTGTACTTTGTTGCTCAGGTGGTTCCAGCAGTGCAGCCAGGACTTGAAGACGGGGGAGCGAGGAGGAAGACCCGCAGCCAAGCTGACAACACAAACCACAACCAGTCAGACCGAAACTATCCACTGAGTTCAACTGCAGAACATAAACCCCCCGCAGTTTACTACGCCACCCGTTTGTTCCTGAGGTACGAGATAAAAGAGGATGAACATGAGCATGCCGGAGCCGTCGTGTAAGTACGGAAGCCCTGAGGGGTAATTTTTTACTTGCGTTTATGACTTAAGAACCGGTGAAATTGGATAATTTCTTAAAGTCCTAAAAGAAAATGTTGTTGTTGTAATACTCATCTCAAACACAAGAGGTGCTCAAGTGCACTACCTGTGTTTCAAAGAGGACTAAAAGCATTCACGCTTTCATAAAGCTGAGTTTGATTTGTTTTATTTATATGAATATGTATATACTGTGTGTTAAGCAGTACCATTACTGTGGGGTTTTTGGGCTGTGTATGTATTTTATTCTGCCGTAAGGGAAACAATTACCTTTACCTTGATTACCTTTCGTCCAGTTCAGAACAAGATTGATTGATTAAACATGCGTCTTAAGAAGAGATTATTTCACCTCTTCTTAAAACACAGAAAATGGTTCCCCAGATTATTGTTTTCCTCAACATCCTCTCAGGGCTTCCGTAGTGAGAAGTCCATTTGGTCCGTGATTAATAATATTAATAATAATATGAAGTACTGTTTAAAGGAAGGACTCACCCACAGTTACTGACCGCCATGAGGTCGGCCACCAGCATGAACGGATACGTTAGAACGCTCACTGCGATCTGGAGAGAAACACGCCGCATTTAATATGAACAAATGTTGCATCTGAGAAACATTTACAAGTACAGCTTGAATGTTGAACTTACACCCATCACAAACTTGGTGTAGCTCCTGATGGCCGAGGCCTGGCTGAACTGCAACAGAAGCACAAGGAGAGACGTGAAACATGCAGGAGGAGACCAGGTCGGAAAAGAAACTCGGGCTCGGCTGTACCAAATGGCTGCAGGTCGTTGTAATACACACCATAAATCATCATTTGAATGTTTCGAAGCATTTAAAAAAAGATTTGTCATGCACGTCCATTTACTGTGTTCAAAGCCGGTATTTCTGCACAGTAATATTATGTTTCCCACTTGTGTAATCAAGACATTTTAAATAACTCTCGAACATTGTAAAGGCCGAAAATCAAAATGTATTGAAAAAACATCAAGGTAATAATTTCAAAAATGTACAAGTTTTTATGAAATTAAATATTCTTGAAAAAAATGTAATTTTCAACGTGGTGAAGAAACTGTTTGCACTCCGGCTTGCTGCGTATAAAGGCTAGGAATAGTTCAAGTAACATTTGAAAGATCTATTTTCCTACCGGTCTGCCCGTCTGGTATCGTGGACACAAAGCGGATGTGTTAAATATACTTAAGAAGTTTGGGGAGGAATAACTGGTCAGATATGAAATATGACGTCTTGTCCTCTTGCCACAGAAGCAGCTGTTCACTGGGGCCGCAAATGTTCAGCCCATATTTTCTAACCCTATGGTGCTAAAAAGTTAAAACTATATATGCTGCTGCATTGCCGTGGCTTCTATTCTCTCCTCGACCATCAGAAAGGGGGCGGACTTACACTTTCGTCCACGGCGTAGGTGTTGATAAAGTGAGCCAGCAGGTTACAACACCACAGGAAGAGGACCTCTCCCGCCACGTGGGGTACGAGACCACTGCCAACACACACAACACTGCTCAGACCGGTGGAGGTCACAGGTCGAGGGGATTATGCACAAAACATTTCACTGATGAACAGTGAGGTTATGAGGATGACTCACACGTAGAATCCAGCGAGGCCTTCCTCCTTAAAAATCTTGACAATGCAACTGAACATCCCGCTGAAAATGTGACACAAACCATTAACTTGCACAGAATGTTGACACATCTACAACTCCAACGTTCTACTAGCTTTTCAGCTTTATATTTAATACATTTTTATGATACACTTTCCAGGTCTTGGTGGATTTTTTTTTACTACCTACTCATTACACATACTGACATTTCCCACTGCTGCTCCTTCACACCACACGGAGGAACTCTTATTGTGAAACAGCCACAGGAAATGCAACATATTAACAACATAGGTCACTGAGAATTTATAGATTATAACTTTTAGGAATAACCTCATTATGTATTGTTATACTGGCATTCAGAGAAGGCATTGTGGGCGACCTGCAGCATTAATAAAGTCTTACCCGTACTTGACCTCTCTGCCAACGAACTGGGCCATACATCGCACCGACATCACTGCCGAAGGAAAGCAAAACAGACAATGAGCTCAACAATCCGTTTACTACTTGCTTCCTATGATGCTACATTCCATTCAGCCGGTATAGGACATAGATCAGCTTTAAGGGGGCTGACAACATGGCATTAACTGAAGGCAGGCCAAAATGGACGGATGGTCAAATCCTTTCAGAAGGATAAAAAGAAAAGCCAAACCTTCTGCAATGTGTCAGTGTTAAACTGAAAATCAATAAGCGTTGACAGCCTGAATGAGGACATACCATGAAAAGGATGAGTGGCTACTCTGGACAGGCACTGGATGATCATCTCATGTGAGGTCTGGAGAGAGAAACAATTTGAAGAGACCACGTGGTGTCAAGTTGAAACGGTTTGGCTTCATCGGCTGTCCATGTTCAGCTGGATTAAAGGGGTGGGGCCTTTTTCTATATTGTTTAATGCTTAAGCTGATGCAATACCTCATAACATACTTTTTTAAGAGACTTCATATTGTGGATTATAAAACCTTTTTTTTTTAAACAACAAAACTATCTTTTTTCTTAAACTTATGAATAGTGAATAAACATAAAAGCATCAACAGTACAGCGACTTCCCAATAAAATACCGGCTAGTGTCAGCTTTTGATCCCAAATCGCCGGATCAAAGGATGAGAAAAAGAAAAGAACACGTCTGATCGAACAATAGAGCATTAAAAGTTACTGCAAGGGACTTTTAACTGACCATGAAGTCTCAAATTAACGATGCCTTGATATGTCCTGCACAAGTTAACAAGAATAATTGGTTATTTCTATATATTTATTCTTAATGCCTTTAGTTTTATCGCGACATTGCTCAAAAGGATTTTTGGTTCACCAAAAGCCGGCCCAGCCTCCAGCAGAGAGCATCCCACCAGGGGCCGACCCGGACGGACCGGCAGGACGGGGAGCGCTCTGTGCCGCTCCTCGCTGCTCTGTCGGTCCCTACTGCAGGAAAGTTTGGGTTTTTATCTTTAAAAAGGGACTCTGGTGGGTTGGAAAAGGTAGCACTAAGTACCAAAATCTCCAACAGAAAGCACGAGTCACTCCAACGACATCACTTCAGACTGAATGAAATCCGTGGGGGTGTCATTCAGGAGGAGCTGACCTCTCACCTCTTTGACCACCTTGCTGAGTGAAGTCTGCAGGTCTCCTTTCTTGGAAAGAATCTCCACCTGTTGAACAAAGAGCGAGCATTACACTTTGACTCCACACCTTTAAATGCTTTACAACAACGTTTAAGCCCGAAGACATTTTTTTTTATGCCCGATGTGATTATGCCCAATTCAAGATCCAGCCACATGGACCAACTTGTGTTCGGGCTCTTTATATCACAACTTTTTCTAATCTATATATTTCAGGCAAGAAACGAAGCTGACGAGTGATCCAGGATTTAAGAAACAAATAGATTGGTCAGAATGACTCGTCGTTAAATAAGCATTAATAAATCTTAAATAAGTCGATAGAATAAACTGTAAAAAGACAGTTATGTCAAGAAAATAACAATTCTTTGGGATTGAACGTTTCCTCCTGGTATTCCTCCAGCTGGTGTTTTTGTGCTGTGATGGACGGAGAGTAACAAAAAGAGGGGATTTCAAAAATATGCTTAGAAACTAACTCCAGCTATTAGCCAATTCATGAGCTGTAAGAACCAGGACTGTCTTTATGAACCGATCTGTGGTAATAATCTGTGAAGTAGCTTTGATTCAAGCCGTGACGCTTTCTGCAGGCAATACAGTTAAAGTAACATGAATACATATTTATAAACATGTCAACATTTATTTAAAATATCTAAACATCAATCATCTCAATAGCAAGGTCTCCTCTTTTCAAACAACTCCTTTTTAAAGTCCGTGCTTGTTGCGACAATATGACAGCGCCATGATACCTATAATATAACAATAAAAATAAATCACATCCATAACATTACTACTATTACTACTGATGGAGGGAAGCAGGGTGTCATATCTATGGCAACAAAACCACAAATGGTTTCTAAGTCGGGACTTGTATTTACTCGTCACTCGTGGAATATGATTCATTTGATTATTGTTTTACAGTCAGAGTTTATAAAGTAACTTTGCTGTTGTAAACATTACTGTTGCTGCTCTAGAAACAGTGTTATATTTAAAATATGCAAACATTCTCAATCGATTGCTTTAAAAAAAATATGTATATTAAAAAGCAATTATTTAGAAAAAGAACAGGTGAGAGTATCGACAAAGAGCTGTATTACCACAACCATCTCTAAATGCACAGCATATCCTACAGATTACTTTTAAACAACAAAGCCTTTTAAATAAATATTGGAGTCGGACATAAAAGAGTCCCTCTCCCCGGTCATGCCTTCCATTGTTGATACAGAAGCAAGCGTGTCCTGGACGTCGGTACCTGTTTCACTTTGCTCCTGACCACAGTGGAGATGGCGCTGGACACGATGCGAGGCGACAGGCCACGGAAGAGACCTCGCTTTCCGTCCACCTTCACGATGTGATGCGCTGCAAGCGACAGATACATTTACCGTCACCGGTCTCAGTTTATAACTACAACAACAACAACAACAACAAGGGTGAAACGTGGATGAATGCGGCCTCGCTCGCTTACCATAGGAGAAGAAGCCGGGCAGGTACAAGACTCTTCGGCCGAACATCGTCGTGCCCACAGTGGAGGGGAGAGGTTCATGACCCACCTGGAAAACAACAGAGCCGGAGATTACACACAACCCGTCTGCCTCGCCAGGATGAGGATGATGATGACGACAATGTTGATCCAAACACCATGGTCTTAGAGTACATCCACAATTAAGCTAGTTCAATTAAAATATATATATATATATATATGTTTATATATAAATAAATAATATAAATAAATTATATATATATATATATATATATATATATAAATAAATATGTAAGAATGCAAATGAGTCATTCATAAGTATCAACAATAATAATACATGTAGATATTATACTTTCTACCTCATATGTGCATGAATATGTATCCAAACCAACCTATTATTTTACCTTTTTTTAATGCATTTATGTATTTTATTGTTTCTACTGATCTGTTATGGCACTTTGCTGCTGTATGCATATCATTTCAGATGCTGATCAGACATCACAGCTATCTAACTTGCCTGGATGACCTTTGTGATCATAAAGTCCCGATATTAAATCAGCGCAGAGCAACAGCATTTCGGAAACGATGGTTAACAAAACCGAATTTCCTATGATTGCTAAATGAAAAAGACTACATGCTGTCATCTTTTCTAAATGCTCATTTTGTCAGATTAGATGAATCACAATGACGTGCATTCTTGCTGTGAATTGGCTGACAGACCATTGAACCCTGACCAATCAATAGCGTGCCTATCTTTCACAACACAAATATGATCAGTGAGGTTTGAGGGACCAGCTCCCGCTGCAGGATCTTTGCTCTTCCGATTTGCCGCACAGGAGCGCTCTGTGCTCCTCAACGTCTTAGTACACAGGGGAGGCAAAGAAACTCTGGCATGTTAGTGGCTTGCTGGTTTAAGTTCAGGAAGCTTTTATGCTTCACAGATACAACTGTTGTCTTCCACAATGACACCATACATTTCATCCTGAGGGATGAAATGTAGCGCCCGATCCTGAGGGATGAAATGTAGCGCCCGATCACAGGCTCTCAGTGCAGTCTGGATCTGGAAGTACACATCAGCTCCATTGTGTCCCCCCCACTGGACCTCTCCACGGGACTCTTCGGGATGTAGCGAGCAGCGAGCCGGTTGTTAGGTGGTCAAAAAATTGAGTAAAAATACATTGTTAAAAAGGACTCCACAAAAAAAAACACAACAGCGACGTTTCGACACAGTCGCGGTTAGCTAGCTAACTAACAGCGGCTAACTCACCTGTATCAGCAGCTTCACGTACAGCAGCGGGTGCGTGACGGCTGTTACTCCCGCTCCCAGCAGCAGCACCGCGGTGTCCACGTCCACGGCGGTCGGCGGGACATCCTGCCCGACATCCACTGCCTGACCGGACGGGTTTACGGGCGATTCCATCTTGAATTGCCGTCCGTAGAGGAGGGAGACGGGTTCATGCTCTGTGGGAGCGCCCCGCCGTAGCTTCAGTCAGACTCTACTGATACTTCAGAACGGGACTGGGGGAGAAAAACTATTTCCGCGTTGAACTTTCAAAATAATATTCCCTGTTTCAGAGGTAAACGACGAAATATAGTTGGGAGGAATCTTAATCACGTATGAATCAGCGCGCGAGTAATATTTATATTTTTATTACGAATATGAGGACTTAGTATTTTAAAATAAATACCAAAAATGCCACGTGGACGAAACCAAAACACTGGGGCGGAGTCTAGCTCGTGCCATCAAGTGAACACACGTGCGCATTCTATTCCTAATCTCGTGCAGACGCGGACTTCAAAGGGGCGGGACCACATGTTGTATTTTATACGGAGACGCAGTTATAAAATATCCGACGCTATATTAAAACCAGATGTGATATGTTGCAACGACTGTCATCTTCGAAGAGATCATACAGGAAACAGGAACTGCATGAAAAACTGACTGAGAATCAACACGGAGCATTTCTGTTTTTCAAACCCAGATGGATTTAAATAAAGCAGTGCTGGGATCCAGCAGGTGGCGCTCTTAGCTTTGCAGTGGTTCTGGATCCTGGTGTCTTTTCTGTGATCCAGGAGCTTAACAGTAGCAATCATGTAACCACAGACTGTATAAAAGCCCGTAACACAAGCACGATTTAAGTCGTAAATACATATTATTTTGAATGTTGATTTTATTTTGTTTAAACTTTTTTTTCTCAAATCGACAAGAGTTGTATCCAACTATTAAACCAAATAGAGTATTTTGCGGTTCAGTGACAAGACTTTCAAGAAGACTGGGTGGGTGGTCCCCTGCTGCATGTTAGGCTTATGTTAACATAGCATAGCTATTTGGTGAATTAACAAACAAAAACGTAATGTATGACAGTGACGATGGTTATGATATAATCATAATATGAAACAATAAGAGGACAAATAAACGTACATTACATTATATTATTATTGTATGTATAATCATATATTAATTATCCTGTATACTAAATCTTTTAAACCTTTCCACATTCCCAAGTAATTTGTTTCCACATTCTAGCACAAAACTGCATATCTTTGTAGATATTTAAATGCAGTTGTTGTAAATATTTCAACCCTACATGTATGTTTCTTGTCTTTTGAAGTACTCGCTTGTATTATATTTGACTTCCTATTGGTTGATTAGAACCCTATTAAATATGAGGCTTGCTTCTTGCTGCATGGGCGTTGTTAGATGGATTTGAGCTGATGTGGACTCTCGGTCATCCTGTTCCCCCAATTTAACATCACACACATCATTATATACAAAAAGAAAGAAAAGAAAGAGTAGAAAGGCAGCACTGATTTACTTAACTAGACCATTCATTCCTACATGGAGAAACGAATCAAAGCTGGATTCGTGGTAATGTCAACAACATACTTCAATCAGCGAGTCATCTGCCGTCATTGTTTGCGTTTGGCCATATCATTCACGGCAAACCGTTGAATATCATAGCCTCTTCATCTTCATACGTGACATCAACAAAATTAATAACATGATTGGTGGAAGGAGAGTACCCCCCTCCCCTCCCCAGACCACACACACACACACACACACACACACACACACACACACACACACACACACACACACACACACACACACACACTCACACACACAAACACACAACTCACAAACAAGTGGTTTAGTTGCATACCCTGTGGGTGAGTTGATTTACTGTCATGCTGGCCGATGCTGGTTTCAGCCCACTGACCGTTTCCATTCATGCTGACAGACACAAGCCCTCAGACTGCCGGTGGACACATCACTTATTTCTTACTGCGGCTGTCTAAGCAGTGAAGTGCTGCTTGTTAAAAACAAGGCTTTAAGAAAGCCAATCGTTTCTTTCATGCGCCCTGCCCTCATGTATCTTTCTCCAGTCTGACATGAACTATTTTACCGGACTGTCTGGTGTGAATTCATGTTGAAATACTCCCTTTGTTTTATATTTTTAAAACCAACTATGGATCAAATGGTTAAGTGTCATCAATGTTGCTGTTCTCCTTAGCTCTTTTTTCAGCTAATAGTTTTGGTTTGAGGTCCACAACCAAGCAGTTTTGGTCCCATCTCAGTGCTCTCAACCTGTTGTCCTGCAGCAGCTGGCACCTGTTGTCAGTCATAAAGCCCCTGGACAAAATACCTGCTCAGCAGCAAACAACATACAAGTTACATAATGGAGGATTTAGCAGGTAAAGAGACAGATATTTAGCCTCAGGATATGGTGGAGACCAAAAACAGAGCTAAAGAGGATGAACATCATTCTGTCAATAGGCAACTCTTTGAAAACCAGTTATTGACAATGTCAGTGTTGTATTTTCAGTTTGTTCTGTTGGCGCCAAATGGTCGACTAAATTCTCAAAACACTCTCAGTTAATCTTTATAAAACAACGCTCTGATCTTATTTGGTATTTTCATGACCATAATATGTGCTTTTTACCGGAGGAAAAGAAGAAAATGCCGCCCCACAATTTCTTGCGGTGTCAACCACCATTCAACTTTTCATGAAAACAAACGATACATCTATCTTGCACAGGTTAAACCATTATTTTTATTTAGTCATAAACTAATGTTGATGAACATGAATAAAGAGTGACAACCAGGACGTTTTCGGAACAGATGTTAGGAGGGAGCATTTTGACTTTTTTTTTTTTATTATTCAAATATGGCAACTCAGAGACTTCTTGATACTTTTGGAGATGTTGGGTCTTGGAACCTGAGAAGAGTCATCTAATAACTAAATGCGTTTGTTATGCATAGTCACACAGCTGGTAATTCGGTCATTCTGTCAGATAGAATTACAGTAATTCTGTGGAATCGGTACCTACCCAAGCTGCTTAGTTTAACAGCTGAATGCGGTACGCGCATGCACTGCCAGGGCGACGTTGTGCGTCCTGACTGACACAGCTGACCAGCCCAACCCCGTAAAAACAGCAGCACATAAACACAACGCCGCCGCAGATGAAAAAACACAAAAAGCAGTAAAGTTACCAGATGTTTCCATCCGCTCTCCATAAAAAAAGTTCAGATAAGCAGTTGTAAAGTTTATCAGAGTTTAGTTCAGTGTGTACTTACACTCTGACAAATCATAGCGCATGTTAATGGTCACGCGGGGCCTGTGACAAATCACAATGTCACAATGCTAGCAGATATTAATGCTGGCTAGGTGGCCGATAGCATATTGTTTAACTTACTATATTAAAGCCACTATAAAAAAATCAAGTGGCCAGCAGCTGAGATAGTATTGATTAAAAAACCACATCCGCTGATATATAGTCCCCTTCACCCAGTTCTTTTAAGCTTGGTGTTGCACCTGTTGTTATTGATGAACAGCCAATTGGACCCAAGCGCAAACACAGACAGGAAGTAGATAATGTCTTTATCAGGTTTATTGCAGGTAAATTTAAAATTGTTTTTGGAGCTTGGCGCACAGAGAACAACCAAGTATTGATTGGTGTGACTAGCCCACGAGAGAAAAAATGTCTCTTCTCAAAGCTCGTTAAAGCCAGAAGCCAGAGCGCGTGGTGACTGCTGCGACTGGACGGGCCATTAAACCACTGCTGAGGGGGATGAGGAGGCAGCTGTGGTGAGGTGCTGATTGGCAGCAGGCCTGTTGGTATAAGTTGGGTCCAGCGCGTTTGGAACACACACACACACACATACACACACATACACACACATACACACACACACACACACACACACACACCTCTCACCTGGGCAGAGGAGTCAATGAGCTTGCGGAGCTTGACACGGTTGCCCTCACCACTCTTCAAGAATTCTAATAAACTACCTGTAGACACACACACACACACACACACACACACACACACACACACACACACACACACACACACACACACACACACACACACACACACACACATTAAGGGACAAATGGGACTATTGAAACACAGTGGAGCGAGGACGGGGTCCTGACATCTATATGGACCGATATATCACGTGCGCATGGTGACGCCCAGCCGGTCTGCTGGGGTACGCAGGTTAAGGATAAGCAATATCCTTATATTGCGTACCCCATTTAAATAGGGCCCTGAGTGTGTGCAGCCACACAAAGAAAACAACATTATCTTGTGCTGAAATATGAACTGTGTTGACCAATGTTGATCGTATTCGGCTGTTGATTGCAAGTCATATTTTACAAGCTTGGTGAATTCCATTATACAGGTCTGGGTTTACAATCCTCCTCTATTATTAGATATAAGTTTAGATTCAATTTCCGTGGTCATCATGTATCACATAAATTAAAATAATGGAGTCTCTTTTGCTCATTTAAATCTGCAGAGTGGGCACAGTTTAATTAAAAGGTTTATTTTATTGATCCCTTGGACATCATTTTTTCTGTTCTTTGATATACACACACAGCCAGTGTTTTACTGGCTGGTGGTCTTGCAGGGTTTGGATGGATCGGTCCATCCAGTTGAAGGGGAGGTGTTGTGCTGGTTTAGGTTGGGTAAGATTCTGAAAGCAGGCCAACACATTGTGTAATGGGTTAATAAAATGCCCTTGCTTGTTTTCTCTTGTCAAATTGTTGATTTGGTTCTGTGGGGAGAGACTGTAAGTTGTGTAACCCCCGATGGTGTCTGTGTCAGACGTGAATACGTGTGTAAGACTTTCACCGTATAAAATAAACATGTTTGATTTAAAGTTGATTCTTTTTGAAGAATAACTGAATATAAAGACAATTTCAGTCTTAAACAAGGAGCCTCTGCAAACTTTGTGAAGCGTCTGCAGTAAAGCAACGCTAAGTTATTATCTAACCGCTGTATTTCAGTATAGTTTTAAATATGCATTAATTCATCTATAATCACGAATCCCAAAATATAATATATTAAGCTAAAATAATTGACTTGAATTGAGTTTACTTTTGGTACGTTAGTAAGATGTTGAATACAACACTTGTACTTAAACTGTGGTGTTATCATTTTTAATGTTTTTTTAATGTGTTGCCTAAAAAAATACAATATATTAAATATTGTTTTCATTTTCACCAGGTTGATTTTTTTCAAACATCAAGTCCTGTTCATAACTTTCAAATGGTCGTTCAATTTCAGAATTTTAACCCTTCAAATGCCAGTTGATAGTGTGGCCCCCCAAAAAGTATGCAGAATTAATACTTTCTGTATATTACATTCAGGGGGAGATTCAAAAAAAGAAAAGTTTCAATGACTGGAATACATGTATCATCTCTCCTGGTGAAGGTTTAAATTAATAAAATAAAAACTTGATTCGGAAGCATTTGATTTGAACCAACCCAGTGGTCCTTGAAACAGCAGCAATGCCCCGAGTGGAATCAGATTCATCAGAGCAAACACGATCAAATGCCTTAATCTGATGGGAAATAGACAAAAGTACAATATTGAAGCCAGGTCACTTGTTTAAAAGTCTGATATAATTGATTTTTAGGAGTTGAGGTTGAGCTGCCAAAAAGTGAATACAAAAATGCATTAACACATTGAACACATTTAACAATAAAACTGATGAAGAAAAAGCCCCAAATGTCCATAGAGAAGCACGCGGATCTGAATACCTCCTCCACCACTGGCTGTAATGTTAGGCATTACTTTTCAGAGCACTCCTTTGGTCTGTTTTGATAAACAGAAGGTAACAGCCGTATATTTCTCAGATGTTTTGGGATAAACCTGAAACATTACAGCTCAGTTGTGCCGTCGGGAGTGTCTGGTTGTGAAATGAAACCGTCTGTGGGCCAAATTGATACAAAGCAGCTCGAACGACGGCTCAAATGTGTCTCGTGACACTTGGAAAGTACTGTATAGAAAAACATCACACAGTCTGAGTCCTTTGAATCGAAACTGATAACTTATGTTTTTGCCTTCACTTTCCAATGGAGCATTGTTGCAAAAGAGTTTGCCTCACACACCTGATTCTGATCACCTGGATGGAGCTTACCGATATGCATACTCCCCCTGTGTCGGGCGTCAGCTTGTGGCTTTATTTCTTCCATTAAAATGACTTCAGTATTAAACTGCATAAGTTTGATAGGGCCTCAGACACTACAGAGAGCGGGGAGAAAAAGCAACCATGTCTTAATGAGATCTATATGCGTGAATGTCCTGTCAACCCTAATAAATGAACCAATATAACCAAGCTTTTATGTGCTTGGACAAAGCACCCTTTCCAATTATTGCATTTCCCACCATTACCTTTTGTGTAGATTTATTAAGTTCCAGTGATCCTGAGGTTGGGATATTTATTCACTACTCTCATGGCGATACTAATGCCAACAAATGGGTGTTCATTCAAACCCTTGCAAACAGTTAGGATCCCTGTCGTCCTCATGATTGTGATTAGAATACTATCTGGAGGAGGTGAAAGTCAATCAAAGATATCACCATACACACAGGTGGACAGAAATCACATTTTTCTAGTTTGAATTATTAATACTATTGGTGACGATAACATTAATCAGCAACTACTGAAATCCGGAACATCCCTCCAACAAAGTCAGATGGGTTGAAAAGAAAATAGCAAACAAGGAATGAACATGTAATCAAGCTAAAGCCCTTTATTTTATAGGTTAAACCAAAAGTAAGTGCAGTCTTAGGTTTACTGAGCTATAGTTCAGTTGGAGTAACAACTAACCAATCACAGCTTTGCAGTGAGGATGAAGAATGGGAACACATCTTCCTCATATAGCTAGCTAGCTATAGATAAGAAATAAAAATAGAAAATAGTCACTTAATCACGCCTGAATGTTCTCTTCTTTACTTTTCTTTGATTGTCTTCCTGTAGTGCAGGACTTACATTCCTTTCATGGTCTCATTGTGGGTGTCTGAATGGCGACAAGAGAAGAATGTTTCACAGCAGAAAACTCTGATGAATGCACCATGTGAGACAGTTGCAAAGAGGTCCTCATTTATTGTTCGCATGTAGCTCCCAGGTCTGCAGGACAGCTGCATGCAGGTGATATCTACCAGATTGTAACTCAGCATTAGTCCTTTCCTTTGATATTGGTACTTTTTATCGTGATAAAATGAACGTTCACGAAAAACAAAATAAGTGGAAGACCACTCGACAGCATTTTTATCTGAAATTACAAAAGTTTCACAAACTTAACTTTTGATTGCTCATTTTTCCCCTGAATATCATTTATTGTCATTGTCTTTTGAAATTCGTTTTTAAACCAAACTGAGTTGAGGATGTTTTTGGAAAAGTCGACTTATACTGCAATCCATTTAAGTTTGAAATCAATAAATCCAAATTGATATTTCTGATATTCCTGATCTAAATGTGACCCAGTGCGTCTGCTCTGTGGCAAGCCTCTGAGCTTCACAATCCGCGTACATCAAATAGCATAGCTCCCTTATTGAAGACAATACAACATTTTAATTTATAAAATATTTTTTTATCACCTTGAATTCTGAAAATCAAATTTATAGCTATTTCAGTCCTGAGACGGGGTTCTTAGCCTTGCTGGTATAACCAACCAAAACCCAAAACCTGCGTGCTGTATGACGATGATGAGGAGGTATCATTAAACCTCATTGACTGAACTAAAGGAAGCCAAGACAAGTCTTTTATTACGGGCTTTACCTTTTGCTTTGGGTAAGGAGTCATTTTCATTTTCATAAATTCAATACATGGTTTTGTGCTCCTAAAACATTGCATTTGTAACGGCAGTGATTTCTTAGGTGTTTAATAGATCAATCATAACTTCTCTTTTACTACTAGAACATCCTCTATAGAGCAACCGCCTTGCTAACCAAGTGAGTCATGACTCATTTCACCCTGTACTCCTTTCATACACACTATCTCAGTAATGCAAATTATATCTGACGTCTTTAAGAAGAAACACACAAGCATCCTTAATCACTGACTTCATTCACTTAATTATATTCACTTTGCTCTCAATCGTGAGATGATCTGTTTGGCCTTGAAAGTCTCTTATTTGTCCCCTGAGCTGCAATCATCTGGCTCCCACTAGGCCTTTGTTCTCGAAGGCCGGTTCTTTAAAAGCCCCCTCCCCCCCCCCCCCCCTCAGCAGACTAGCTGATGAGACCCACTGACAGCGAGGACGGTGACTCAACACTCAAACGCTGTCATCCACTGACAAGAACAGAGGTTGGAGTTAATTAGTTAATTCCCTCGTCTGTGAGATGTGACAAACCTATTAGCAGCTTCGTGTCGTGTTGTTGTTGGGGGGAAGCGGTAAAAACTCTGCGTGTTGATCATCATCCCTGTCGAGTCCACCGTGCCGGGATCTGATACTGTGGCCACAAACTGCCACAAACATGTCAGGAGGACCACAATTAACACAGCGCAAAGTTCTTCATGTTTGACAACAGACGTCTGAGAAACTTATAATCAGCGGCATCTGCTGACAACTGACAACTAGCCAGAGCGCTACCTTCCTCACCCCAAAGGTGCTCAATGTTAAATAAATAAAACGACTTTATGAAATATATCAACTGAATTCAAATATAAATTAACCAACAGTTTGTGTAATAAAAGGGAGGACATTATCCAAACTCAACTTGTTACTCTGATATGTAATTACATAGTCCATTCAATTGTATTATAACAAAATAAAGAAAATACATGCATTTTTCTTAATAAATGTTTGTATTTTTATTGTACTATAGTAATGTCCTTATTCACATGAATAGTTTCATGAGATGATGTTTTCAGCTTTGTGATGATGCTTTGACTGCGACGGTGTATTAAAGCCACTGTAGGTAATTCTTTATATCTTTTTTAATTATTTTAAATGATAATGGAGCCAGGGGATGTTATAATATTACAAAAAAATGATTTAGGAGAAGCTACCTGTTACTCCGGGTATGCCAAAATCCAATACAAAGAGTTTGAGTGCTCACTGAAGGGCAGCTGGGAGAAGACTGTGATCCGGCCCCACACAACGTATTGCATCTCTGTAGCTGCTCACAGCAGGGCGGCGACTTGCGTTTCTGCCGAGTGAAGCCAATGCGGATGTGCCTTAAACTTTCATTCTCTCTGCTGACCAGCAGGGGGCGACTCCTCTGGTTGCAAAAAAGAAGTCTGGTTGTATACAAGTCTATATAAATGACTCTACTTCTCACTTGATGTATTCCCTCAGTAAACATTGTAAACATGGGTTTATGTCTCACTCTCAAGTGTCAAGTCTTCTTCAATACAACATGATTGTTCATTTAGTAAATTATGCTTCATTTAGAGTCAAATAGACCATAGAACTGGGTATGCTTTAGGGCGGGGCTTACTGTGATTGACAGACTGCTGCCAAAGAGACGTATACAGCTTCTCTACATCACTCCTCCGCATTCCAAATATGGTAACTTCTGTTAATTGGTTGCGTAAAAAACAACATGGCGACGGACGTAATCTAAGCCGAGGAGACCAAAATTCAATTCACAAACCAATGGGTGACGTCACCATGACTACGTCCACTTCTTACAGTCTATGATCACACCACATCTTAACTACCCCTAAAAGTAACTGTTTTTCCACTGCAATGAGGACTCAAGTTATATTTTCCCAGGATCCATAACAAGAATCAAGGCCTTGGTTCCTCACACCTCCACACACCTGGTCAACGCAGTGTCCTTTTGGGGAAAGTTGAGAGTAGTAACAGGAAGCAGCGAACACACAGACCCCTTCAGCCACCTGTATGCGTTGACCGAATCTAACTTGCACCTCAACAAATTGCTCGAGTTGTGATGTGTGTCGGCGCCCTTTTGGATTTCCCCTGACTATTCCCCCGCCATCGATTTGTTTGGCCGTAATCCTGCTGGACGCCGGAGTGGAAGAGCATCCTCTTCTTCCTCGGGATGTCACACGTTAAATGGCGCGGCTGGAGCTCGGCACTATGATATGATGTAACGTCCCATGAGGGAGGTTAAGGTTGACAATGGCCGCCACAGTGTCGCTGTCTGTGAGTGTACAGTACGCTATGAGTCACAGTATGAACGCCATACACACTCCATCCCCACAAGCCACATCACACTGTTGATAAGAAATACCTGAAATGAATAGCTTAGTTGAACACAACTCAAACTTACAGTAAATCCAAACTCTGTGATGTCACAAACAGATGTAAGATGTAGCCCTTGACTCGAGGCTGAAGCAGACACAGCAGTGGGAGCCGTTAAGAGTCCTTCAGAGATTAGCCACGTCCTAAATCAAACAGGCTCACCGTCTCTCCAGACGAACCTAAAGCATCATGTTTATTTGCTCTGGTGAGAAAGGGCCATGCAGGCCGGATTAGAGCAGGACGGCACAGCTCTGTCCAATTTATAATAAGCCCATAAAATACGTTTTCCAATCCAACCTCCTGATCTGCGATCTATAAATAATGTCCATGGTCGCTTTACGTCTGCTGCTGTTGTACAAGCCCCAATGGTGTTAGAGCACCGCCTCTGAGACATGTAATCTTATTAATGAATAGCCATGCCTGTTAAATGATTATGTATCAACCACCATGAGCAAAGAATGAAAATATGACATTATATGCATGTCATTTATGGTTGTGTTATTTTTGCATTCTGATTGTAAAATCATGAAAGTCTTTTTTTGTTATTACATCACCTGTTGCTGTTATTATGTCTCTTAAATGTGCACTAATTTGTATTTTTTTTAATGTATTTGCACTTTTAAAAAACAGATAATGGGATAAACCACCTGTCAATGAAACCTTTGACTAGAAAATGGAATTAACATGTATGACGGACGGCGAGTTACAAATCATTTGGGAGCTTGTTTGAAATACAAAGACCATTTTGCACTTGTGTTTGAATAGTTCACTGAACTATAACTCTCGTCTTGCACAACACCAACGACTTTGGCTAGCGAGCTAGCTAACTTAGTTCGCACATATGTAACGTTAACTTATGTGTTTTATCCTGTGACTGACCTGAGTAAAGGTCAGTCACAGGATAAACTGATAACTCATGTGTTTGCCTTCACTTTCTAGTAGCTGCTTGTTTTTTTTGCATTATGTAGCATTGTTGCAAAAGAGTTTTCCTCACACAGCTGATTCTGATCACATGGATGGAGCTTACCGATATGACCTGGGCATAAAGGATCAAGCCGTTGTTTGTCTGAATACATCTTGGTACAAAACACATTTTGGCTTCAGCAAGAGTCACTTTCTCGACTTTTGGATGTGTCGTCTTTCTAATTACATATTTCCTCACGTAATTTGGTCTCTACCAACGTCTTCAGAAATAGATGGAGACCAAAAAAAAAAAGAGTTAAAAGTGAGGTAATATTACAATTAATCAGAAGACTCTGTATTGGTTTTACAACTTGAAGTAGCCAACATTATTGATCATATTTAAGTTATTGCACATTTAAGAAACAATTTACTCTGACTGTATGGGTTCTTTAGAAATAATTAGTATGGTGGATACAGACCTTTTTAAGGCTGTACAGGGAGATCAGCACAAATCCTTTATTCATGTGACTTGCTATCCGGCTAAATATCTCCAGAAAATATAACTTCAACACTTACACATCTTCTCCTGTGTGTAAATAAGCTCAGCAGGAGCGCAGGATTAACATAATCCTTCACCAGCATAAACATGTTGTTCTCATGAGAAGATTTGGTTAAGTAGCCCGCCTGACCCGATCACTCCTCGCTTCTATCAAGCAGAAGACTTTAATTGGATAGTAATTTAAATGAATCATATAAATGTCTGCAGCAGATGGATTATTCAAAGACGTGTCAGTGTCGGTGCTCGATCAGTTAATAAAGAAGCCTTGGAGGACAAAATGACTGAAGTTGACCCTCGTAAGAGGTCAATGAGTTTCTCTTAATTACTTATTGATCCATCAAGCTGTGGGTGATGATCCTGCACCAGCAGGGGGCAGTCTGTAACTGTGATGCTGCTTTGGATGTTTCTACCAACAGGTTGCACAGAAGGTTGCATGCACAGTTAATGCACAAGCTGCAGTGACAACAAAGTGGAGGACACCTTATTGATTAAGTTAGTACCGTCTCAGTTGAGTTATAAAAGAGATGAATGAGTCACAGAGTTTCAGCAGTATACCTTATTCAATAAAAGTATTTATCAAGAATCTGAACTTGCATTCTCTCTGCTGCCCATCAGAGGGCGACTCCTCTGGTTGGAAAAAGAAGTCTGGTTGTATAGAAGTCTATGAGAAAATGACTCTACTCTCTACTACTCTAAACAGCAGTGTTGAAAAAATGTAATAAAACATTTGTTTTGTTATTTTGTAAGTTTAGGAATATTTTATGAATACATTTTTTAAATGTATCAGTTAAGTAAACATACATCGTAATTGACTTAAAAGTTAAACAATCAACCCGACAGTAACATTGGGCACCATAATCCTGTAATATCCAAGACATGGGAAGTAAATAATACTATTGAGGATGAGGCAGCAGTTTTTATTCAACACAACAGATAAAAACATGTCAATTGTGATATTTTGGATTTTTTTATCTTCCAATACATGTCTTTTTTTTTTAGAAAGAAAACATCCAAAATATACATTTAGGTGTTTATTTTACCACTTTGTTCATATGCGTCAGTAGAATTCTTCTAAATTAACCAAAGGTTACCATTAGATCACGCCTCACTCGCATATCTAAACATGACAAAAAATAGTTGTCTTGATGTAAGTAATAACTATAATATCAAGGAGTTAATCATTTGGTTTTACCCTATTCACCTGGGGTGTCTCTCCTTCGTTAATTATATTTGTAAAATAATTAGGAGTCATAGATGATCATAATGTCAGGACTCATACCGGCTCTCCACCACCACCAGTAAGACCAGTAGCAACAAAGGAGCTGTGGTCCTTCCTGTGCAGACAGATAGAGGGCAGCACTGCTCACTGAATGCTGCTGCCGAATGTTGAGTTTTTGTGTACATCCACCAGCTCCCAGGCTGAGGACACAGAGCTGTACATGTGCTGGGACATTGTGTACTGAACGCTGTGTGCTGTTCAAGACGGTGGTTGGCCCTTGTACATAATTCTATTGTATAGAATTCATATTTTGTGTCAAATGTATTCATTATGTTGCAATATTTTTTGTCTTACATTCTGGGTTTGATGTTTTTGTGTGTTTGTATATATATATATATATATATATATATATATATATATATATATATATATATATATATATATATATATATATATATCTGCAGTATATGCAACAGGCCAAATTACCTGGATGTTCTACACAGCATCCAGTTGCATTTTGCAGTGTGCAAAGCCAGCATGCTTTTCTATTCATTCTGACCCACAATGCCCCTGTGCAGCAGATATATATGAGCGAAGTTGTTCAAAGTTCAACGTGCCATGCTTTGAGGAACTAGTATGTCCCAATTGAATGCACACTGCACGCGACAGTTTGTATGTTGTAAGAGCGGCTGCAGTGTTCCGTCTGGATATACACACAAACTAAGATCATAACAATGTCTATTTTCTTTGAAAAATATGTCATATCAATATAATATGTGGTTCGGACTACGCAGCCTCTTTGTTGTTGTATATAAAATAGTGTACGTTTGGAATATGCCTGTTACTCACAATATGATCGGTCGATGCTTAGTGTCTGCTCTGAAAACTCGACGGAACAGGATAATACCTTAATAGCCCTTTTCTTCATTGTGGAAGTAGCTCTTGAATCAACGGAGAGCTGGAACAAAGTGCGCCAGGCTAATGGACTTTCAAGTGTGCAAGTTGGCCAACGTTATCTCACAGAAATATATGTGAAATGAACAAAAACCTCTTAACAGTGCATCATGATTGGGCTCAAAATAACTATATGAAGTAAAATACATATTTACACATCGCAAACGTAACTTCATAAAACAACGGTCTCCTGGCTGAAAGTTCTGTGTTTGTTTGACTCCTCCAACTTCTGTTCATGCGACCACACTAGATCTGAGCGTCAAATATTCATTGACACTAGAAAGGGAATTTGAATTAGCAGCATTGTAATTTTAACATATTACGTGGCACAACCAATGAATTAGTCATTGTTATCCTACATATTTCTGTGAGATGGCTTGTTGCTTCTTCGGCAGAGTCAATATTCAATACTGCCCCTCCTCCCTTGTTTCCACGCCCCAACTCATCTCAGACTGTGTATAAGCAGGAATAAGAGAGGCCGGCTCTGGTAGTGGCAGCAACCCGCCCTAAAGCATACCCAGCTTTATTGTCTATGACTCTCAATGGACCATCATTTACTAAATGAACATCATGCTGTATTGATGAAGACTTGAAACTAGAGATTTATACATACGCTCATGTTTACAATGTTTACTGCAGGAATAAATCAAGTATCTTCTATACAACCAGACTTGTTTTTAAAACAATTTAACATTGACTTCACTCGGCAGAATCGGAGGTTGCTGCCCGTCCTTCATCATGGCCCATTGTAAGATTTTCTACAATCTTGCTGGATGCCTGCAGACCATCTATGTGTAATTTTATGCACTTTGTTATGTACAAAAAAATCAGTTTGGTGACAGTCATCAAGGTCACACTCACTTTAACTATCACCTTTTAATTTATGTGTGACACATGATGCAGTGTCTACTTTGTCAACACGATCTCATGGGAAGGTGTATGAATAGCTCAACATTTGAAATGGCCATATGAGTTTAAGCAACAAAACTGCCTAAATAAGTTTAGGAAAAAACCTGATGGGCTTAAAATAAGTAGGGAAACACATCACATATATTGTTTCAAACATTGCGGGACATCCGTCTTGGGTTTAGATTGTTTAGATTCAGAACTGACACTCATGGTGTACCGTAATGTAATGTTGGCGTTGTTTAACGCTGCATATTGAGAACGAGCTGATTTTGATTACAGCGGTTGTCATTATACATGCAGTTTGAGAATTTGGGGCCAAAATTAGAGGAAATTGCTTTTTTTTTGCAGCTGTGTAACACATGCGGGAAAGCATGAATGAAACAGAATGGACTTGGACTGAATAATGATGCCGTGTAAAGTAACATAAGCAAAGAATAATGGAAAAGAAAGGACGGCATAATGAAACACGAAAAGAAAGGAAGCCATGCTGCCTTTAAATAAGTGGGTGAATCAGCATATACAGCAGAAAGGGCTGAATAATCTGTCTTCATGTGCTGACTGTTCCCCGCTGCGTCATCCTCAGGGGAAAGATTGGATTGAGGACTATCATCCGGGCCAGGCTGTCGAGGCACAGTGCGCAGACTGCTTGTTCTCACAGCAGATTAAAGCCATCTGGATTAGGATTAGTCAAATCTACGTATACCTGTGCATGGCGTCGGCGGGAAGGAAATAAAGCACTGACCCAGGTCAGAGGACAGCCCACTCACAGACCGGGCTGCAGCAGAGGGCTGGACTGGTGAGAATTTAGTGTAAATGGATTAACAGTCCTTTAGGTCCTTAAGGTAGAGATGATGAAGCAGTTTTCATGCGTCATAGCTTTTTATGTCTCATCTTTCAGCTCCTCTCCTCCTCTCTCGTCACACCATGTCATCATAACTGTATGAGCTTGATTTAATAATGTATGATTTCACAACACCCTGAATTTTTCAGTTCTTCAAAACTTGCTTCAAAGCAGCGTGCAGAACTGTGGAGCTGCCAGCCGCCGTCTGCCCTCCGTTGCTCCTAAAGTAGTACTAGGACGGTAATGTGGCCTCCAAATCAGACGAGCGGCGCAGGACTGAGCAGAGGGGTATTCAATCGGTTTCAACGTGCAACCTCACCACGAGGCTAGTAGGTCTAATACATTGTCCCTTTAAGGTTTATCTCGAACTGGACGGTTGAGTCGTGATGGCGCTTGGACGGCTTACACCGTTAGCTGTTAGCAGTAGTCAGAACCTCTATTGAATTCATCCAGATGGCATTTTCACTTATAAAAAATCAAGCTGCTCCTTTCATTTTCCAGTCTGTGCTAATCTCAACCATCTTCTTGTCTGTTTCTGGCCAAACATGAATCATTTGAATCATTTAAACTGGAAATGCAAGCATTTTTTTTATTGGTGCCCATCTATCTATATCTATATTTTGTATACTAAATCTATACAGTATGCTTATAGCATATCTGTGTGAAACCCCAAAGTATTTCTCAATGCAGGTTTTTTCTTTTTCCTGGAGCTTTTTAAATTTGGCGGTTAGAAACAAGACAACCAAGCAAAAACATGACTTCAGATCAATATATTTACTCAGATGTCATAATTGCGTTCACATCGTCACACAACAATTTGGATATTGATCCATTTGGTCTCAAGACATAGAGCCTTGCTCAACAAACACAGAAAATGGGGAAGTATAATGGCTCGTGATGACGAGTGGCCGACAAGAGACGAGAAATCACACCTGCCGTTGTCAAGGTAACATACAGAGAGAGAACCATTAATTTCCAAGTGCATCTGCCGATGCTCTTCCTATGGACATTATCCGTGTCAGATATAACAGGTTTGATAGGACACCTTCACGACGACGAACCTGACCATCATTATTACTACCAGCAGGGACGCATGAGCGCTCACTGTCTTCCCCTTAAAAAAGCCAACCATCATGTCAAGGCTTGAACACAAGACATTGTTAATGTTCAGCTTTTTATTTTATACAATATATTTTCTAATCATGCCAGAGTCGAAATGACTTTAGAGGAGGCAGAGAAGAGCAAAAGAGAGAGAGAGCAAATCCCTGACAGGCTTTAGTCGTTGGCAACAGCTTTGTGAAATAAAGGGGAGGTCAACGGGTCGTAAAATGCAGCATAATGTTCCTTTAAAGTATTGCCTTTTTATTTTTTTTAAGGACACAATAGTACTTAGTTGGAAAATATAACATATTCCTTTCTATTATTATTATTGATACATGTTCAAATCATTGTTTTTTATTCTTAAAATTAGAGAAAGTCTAGATATCATGTGGAAAAACATCAGGATGTATCCAGTAGTTCTATGAACAGCAACCACAACACAGCCTGACCTCAGCCATGATTCAGCAGATCTGTGTGTGTGTGTGTGTGTGTGTGTGTGTGTATGTGTGTGTGTGTGTGTGTGTATTTGTGAGCATGTCTGCACGTGTGTCAGACGCGTGCCTCACTGCAACAAGGCAGCACCACAGAAGAAGTGGGTCAGCCTGGTCTGAGAGCGACAACAGCTCACTGCAGCTTGTTTGTTTGCTTTGACCCCCATGAGTAAGCTCCTGTACCAACACTCTCGCCCTTTAATTCATTTCAGATTCCCTGTCCACGTGTATATTTAAATTGAACTTTTTTTAACTCAAAAAAAGTGAAGCAAAATACAGATTGTTGTTGTAGATGGTGTTTCTAAATGTGATTGTTGTGGAGCTAAATAAATCATGTTTTATTCCTTCTGAGAGTCCGATGAGTAGATTGATGTCAGCCTTAAGTTTGTCTTCAAACTATACTCAAACCAGAAGCACATTGAAACATTGTGCGGTCGCAGTAATCATTGCCCGGTCATACCAACCACGAAGAGTCCAAAACGATAACATGTTCCTCATTCCATGACAACATATGGTTGAAATTGTATCTGAAGATGATATGAGGCATCAACAGTCTGTGGCGACTGACATGTGAAGCCTTTTAGCGGCCAGCATGAACAGTAGGCAAGGATACAGCGAGCAAAAAGTGTGAAATGGACTGTGAATAAACTCGATTTGTATAGCACTGTTCATTCACCCATTCATACGCAGATCCATATCTGGTCCATAACATTCACACATAGACACAGCTAGGGTAGAGTTTGGGCTTACTTAAAGACTTTTATTATAGCTGACGTCATTGTTTTCTCTTTTCAGGAAGGAAAGTACACCGTTATGAATAGCAGTTGGTAACTTTCCAATGTTCTGGTGCATGTGAAAAGGTTCCATTTCAACTGAACTGATATTCAAAACAAACGTAACAAAAAAAACATCAGTCACTTCCTGGGCGCCTTTGACAAAATGAATCATAAAGACGTACTTGAAACACCTCGACGCTGTCATTAGCGTACATAACGCTCCGTTCGATCAATTCTTCTTTTATGAGGAGATGAAGGCGAAACAAAAAGGGAGAAACCATTAGGCCCATTAGTTATCGAGTTGTTTCAATCAAACAGCACATCAAAAGAATTATTTTTGCTTCTCCAGACGTCAGGGCAGAGAAGAACATTGGTCGCAAAGTCTCGCGCCACATTAGGGGGCGTACAGTTGAAAGGACAGAGCCTAATGGAGGACTTGAAAATGAAGAAACCATTAAATGGCGAGAACTTTACAACTCGTAATGAGGAACCAAAGACGTTTTGTAAATAACATTCAGTCAGTCTGATGTGTTTTGAATTCAATTCAGTTTATTTTATGTAGCCCAAAATCACAAATACAAGATTTGCCTCGTAGGGCTTTACAATCTGTACATAACATCCCTGTCTGGGGACCTCACATCGGATAAGGAACAACTCCCACAAATAAAGATAGGAAAAACCCTTTCACAGGGAGAGCAACAAAACAGGCTTCAAAACATCGATCCACAAACCAATAGATGACGCCACGATGACTACATTCACTCTCATATACAGTCCAGGGTAAGTGCTCTGAATTTTTCAACAGATTTGAGTTTGAAACGCAGTATTTACCAGCCCCCTCAGTCCCTTCACCCTGGCACCTGGCCTGGTGTCAAACTAAAAAAGTGTTTTGTAACTAATCAGATAAAAGCCTATGTCCGTTTCATTGCACTCATATATTTAGGATTTTAAATCCTTTTTGACCAGCTGTTGGGTTGTAATAAAATGGTAGAGCGAGAATGGCCATCATATACTTCCGTCATAATGTTCTAAGTCAACTTTTAACATTTGGATTCAAACCACAATGAAACAGAAGAATCAAGTAATTCTTCATGTCACCAGCTTTCACATGACATACAGCACTTTTGTGTGACGTCTACTGTCGGACTGTTACTTCTCCCTAAATATCCCTTCTGCCCTTAAAAATGACAAGAATGCAGGTCTGTGTGGTTTTGTCAGGGCACATGTCAGAGGGCCTGTTTGCTGTGTTGTAAACTGACACCAGTGAAGCGTACATCAACCCCCTCAGTCTTCTCTCTGTCCATGAATGTGTTTGTGTGTGTGGCGTTGAGCTCCGCCCTCCCGTTCTATATGTTCTGGAACATGTTGTTCTCTGGCGACGGCCTGGAAACACCACCATCGTATCCTCTTCCTGACACACATGTGTTCCTGCGCGTCTCGGCTCTTCGGTCTGCTGTGGAGGGTGCACACATGTGGAAAGGCATGGGGGTTCCTTTTTGGGGGTTTTGAAAGCAAACACGATTTACAAATGTACTGTGTACGGATGAAGTAAATCTTGAACATTAATAATGATCTTTTATTGCTTGACAGGTTTGGTTGTACAAGAACAACAACACAGACAAAACACAAACACAAAAAACAAAACACAAATTTTGCTCTTGGATCATTTTTCTCACAACATCATTCTGCAAAATCATAATGCTGTAAATTTCCCAGTTAAATAATGGAGTACGACCCCCTATAGGTACACATCAATAATAGACTGTTGATTCTTCGAGTCAGATTTCTCTTGTATGGGATTCAAGGATTCTTAGGCTCCGATTGGCTGTTTGCCTCTTGATGTCACAGCTGTTTCTTCCCTGATTCAGCATGGTCTCGACCCCCCTTCCCTCCTCCCCACCAGCTCCCTGCCTATAGCTGCCCCTTCTCTTCCCCCCTCCTCTCTCTCCCCACTTCTCCACCATTAGTACACTGTGTACCCAGCTGAACATAAAGAGCACAGAACACTGACATATTGTTGTCTGCTGCGTGCGTGTGTGTGTGTGTGTGTGTGTGTGTGTGTGTGTGTGTGTGTGTGTGCGTGCATGCACGCGCGCGTGCGCATGTGTGTGGCATTGTCTGAGCGAGGCCATACTGGGGTTTCCCCCATCCTCACTTATTATTAATTTAGCAGCCTAATCACAGTGGGCGCATGGAGCAGGGCTTTGTTTCTTGACCAGGGCTGGGACATGGCAGCGGTGACCTCCTGCGGCGCTGTTTATAATTCCATATTCACTCAGTATGGCAGGGGGTATTCCACTTTCTTTGAGCCAATAAGATCACTGCTCTGTTATTCTTTCTGTATTAGCCCTATCAGCTGCTACCACTGCAGCTGCTGCTCTCCCTGATGCATATGAAGACATTCCACACAGGGCAAACATACAAACGATAAACAAAAACAAGCTTTCAATGGCAATTCTAGTGATTTGGTGTTGGATTTCCAAAAAGCAGGTAAAGCCACAAGAGAGATACAACATTTAAATAAACAAAGCAATGTTCAGAATACACATTCTTGACGAGAGTTTGGCTGCACTCACAGCTCTCAGCAGCTAGCTAGCATAGCTTGGCGTAAAGAGCGTCTATAGGGGAAGCCATGATAGAACACTAGAACTGGACAATCACCATGATCAGAACCGTGGTTCTGACGCCTTGAGCTAGCATTTGGACCGTAGCTATCTTGGTTTGGAGGTGACACCAGAGGGTGGAGCTAAGTAAAACCAAACACCAAGACTTTTAGTTGACCAAAATGTTACAAGTACAAAGCGAAAACTAGGACAAAAACACAGAAAACTCAGAGATCAGACAATGTGTAGTAGAAACATGTCAATCCCAAGGTGGCCCCGCCCTTAAGACGACCATCACAAACCACTTACTTCACTTCTTTATGATCAGGTAAAATGTGGGTCCATCAATTCTGGAAATAGCCATGGTTCTTGAATCATGTAGGCTGAATTCACCAAATCTGTTTGATAATAATGTGCTGTTAAGATTGTAGTAACCAGAAAGCATAAAGTATCATTATGGTCAAGTTAAAATTGAAAACAGCATAAACACCATTTTCAGAAACTGAAATGTATAACTGCAGCATAGCAATGATAGATGATTCTGGTGTTACATCTGATTTATAGACTGTTTCCTGGAGTCTCGGTAAGGCAACATTGGTTTTAATTTATTAAAAAAGAAGGAAAAAAAACATAAAAATACCACCACCCAACAGCTGTATAGGTTATGGTTTTGGTGGTGATCAAAGAGTTTAGAGCTTGTCTGGTGTTTCTGCGCTGATAAAACAAACCCCATGGGATAATCCTGTGGGGATCCGGGGATTAGTGACAATTGTGGGAAAACAACTTCCTCCATGTGTTGCCTGCGCCTACATAAACACTGACGGGACATAGACGCTGTAAAACAAACCCATATTCATTTTGCTATGCGGCTGCCACAGAAATCAAAGAGTTACAGTTCGTCACGAGTACTCCTGAAAACTGTGCTCATGGACTATTCAGCAAAATGTCAGTCAAAAGAGACATTTGGCTTTGTGTCCATATAAAGTACAGTGTAGGTATACAAATAAATAGATAATAAAACAGCACTGTACAGCTTGTTCATCGGGGCAAATCACCCTGTGATTCCTTGAATTTTAGGATACATTGAGCTCCTCTTTCCCCTTCGCTCTCTCCTTCTGGATGAATTCATATGTCTCCATGCACATTAATAACTGTACTTCTTTTCGGGAGCCTGGGACAGGGATGTTGTATGTGTACAGATTGTAAGGCCCTCTGAGCCAAATTTTAATTTGTGATTTTGTGCAGCACAAAATAAACTGAATTGAATTAAATGGAGTCATTTTCTCATAGACTTCCAAATAACCATAGAAGTCACCCGCTGGTGGTCAGTAGGGAGAATATTTGAGTTTAAGGTGTGCCAAATGTGTTGCACCCAATTATATCTAGTTCAACCATTCAAGTTGATTGTAACACTGATAAACAAGAAAAAATACTTGAACTGCTGGAAGTCTGCAAGTGTGACAGCAAATCACAAGCAAATTCCACATTAGTCAGCGTTTCGCCTTTTTTTCCCCAGTTCCTAATTCAGTAGTAATAATCTGCCGGAATGGATGCACTGAATCATTAGTGTCTTGTCTACAATATTCACACCCATAATTCAAAAACAATGAAGAAAGTCTTGTGCTCCTTCTCATTGAACACAAGTTACCACGAACATAAAGAAGGAAAAACATTCGTCAGCCACCAACTCTGAGTTGAGTCCCTGATGAAACTTCATGTAAACTTCTGCTGAACCTTTTCTGTTTGTTTGCTGATTGTGAGACGGACAAGATGGACATCTGAAACACAAGTCATCATTATTGTTGACAAAAACAAAGTTTCAGATTCAAATGTGGAGGTTGTTTACTGTGAATGGTCATATTCATTCGGGCTGAATGAAAGGATTGGACGGGCATATTTACATCTCGCGACAGCCACGGATACCGAGTAGTTTAATATCAGTTTTTTCAGTGAGAGTATTTGATTTATTGATTGCTGTCGAAATGTAGAGAGAATTTGAACAGATATGACAAAGCATGTTTTTGAACAAGCTTTAAAAGCAACTCAAACTCATTGAACAATCCTTGAATAGTCAAAGTGAAACAGTAGTTGCAGTTTATTAGTTTTTATTCAGATAAAGGGATTGAGAATTACATTAAGATCAAATTGTAGGGAGCTAAAATTGATATAAGATGAACGGTTACCTTAAGCTACGAGCCGCTGGCTAATTAAAACACACACACACACACACACAAACAAACGCGTATATCCAGACAGTCATAGTTTTTTAAAATTTTATTCCAAGAAAAGTTGTCAAACATATTTACAGCAAAACACGATGCTTTCTCAAACACCGAATGGCTCCTGTCAGCTTCATTAACACAACGCAGGTTGTTCTTGAACGCAACATACATTTCTGTACACTGGAAATATATGCACTAAAAGAGAAAAGTTGAAGATGGTACACACAATTGTTTGAGAACGATGTGGCTGTCTGTACGATGTTTACGGTGAGGCAGTGGAACGTTTTGCATAGTGTCTTTCAAGTGGAATCATTACTAGTTTTAAGAGAGCTAAATGAAACGGCTCAAAGAAAACAAAGACAGTGACAACAGGTGGACAGTTTGAAGTAGATTTGAAGACCCTCAGTTAGCTTTTCACCACAGCAATGCCATATCCAGTTCGACCTATGTTGGGGGAAGTGTGGGGCGGGGGTTTGAGGTCAAAACATTTATTCCACTCGAGTAAAGCTTCCCTCAGATCAGAAACTAGATAAGATGTTTCAAAGTACTGAGAGTGAGGTAGGACAACACTCCCAAACATCTTTAAAGTGACAGTCCATCTCAAAATACATTTATTTCCTCCCATCTGTTGCGCTGCTCATCAGTCATGGTAGTTTTGGTGCGAGTTGCCTAGTTTTGGAGATCTGTTTACCTTCTCTTGAATGTTGTAGAACTAGATGGCATTTGGCTTCTGGTGCATGAAACTCCTCCCAACAAGCTCCCAAAATTATCTTGAAGTGATTTGATAACTGGCACTGGAGGTAAAAGACACAAATTATTTAATTTTGGGGTGAACTGTCCCTTTAAACCTGCTACTACTGCAGAGTCATTTGACTGAAAGCAGAGGGAGGTTTTGGTCATTCCTGTGGTCTGTGTTTGTGAGACCAGCAAAGCTTTGTAGGTCCAGAACATAATAAACCCTCTCCTCAGTCCCACTTATATGCTTTTAACCGCTCTTATTTATTTATTTATTTTCTCATCTGCGTCTCAATTATTCTGTGCATTTGAACTTTTTAATTTTGTTCTTTGCATCTAACCCGGTTGCTTCCAGCACCATCATGTGGATCAGCAACTAATCCAACGTGTTCCACGCAGCGTGACGTGCCACTGCAGAGAGCTTGAAGCAATAAGTGAAGACGGGGAGGAAGGAGAGCGGACAGTCAGGATGCGACTGCCTTGTGGGGATTATTTCCACACGGCAAATTTGTCAATCTCTCGAAGAGTCTCCAAATCAAACGGCCAATAAACACTGTTCATATCACACCATTTAGAACCCTTCAAACTCTCAAGGTGGAGTACAGATCAATGTCTCACTATCTCTTCATGAGGATTGCAGGTTCCTCATCGACTTGACATCTGAAACTGTATTATACTCCACTCCTAAAACACCACACTCAACCTTAATGTAAAAAAAACAACAACAAAAACCAAACATTTCGTAAAAACTTACCAAAAAAAACAACCATCAGCCCACCAAATGATCATGATGGTTTCTTGATCGCACATTAATTTCAATCTAAACAGATATACACGCAATTGTATCCAACAGGTGCTCTTTGGATTCAACAGGGACATGACACTAAACCGAGGCCCCCGCTAGACTTTGTTTGGTTACAGTAGCACAGTGTTGTGTGGAGTTGATACCGGCCTGCTAACTGGAGAAGGTGGGCTTCCTATCGAATAACATCGGTCACGCTTTGTCCCGCTACAGATTGGTGAAATATCCTTTCGTAACACAAGCGCGTTCCGCGGATGCAATAATCGCCAGCGGCCATTTCTTCAATCTAGTCACAGTTTCACCTTGATCATTGTGAATGCATGTGAGCTTTTTTCGGAGAGGACGGCCACCGGCGGATCGCATTCTCGCTCAATATTATGGGGAAAACCAAATGTTCTATTGTCAATTGCGTTCTTTCGGCAGAAAGTAAACCTTTGTGACAAAAGTGTATTTTTTGTGTGTGAGTTTTTAACTCACTGAATTGTTTTAACTCGAGATCAATCGCACTTGGTGTGAATCATCTTTAAGGCACGGGGGTTGTACAGGGCGGTGCAGCAAACTGGTAGTGTCATCTGTTGTACATTGTGATTCACACACCATCATCAGCAAAGTGACGCTCTGATCTCAAGGTACTGGTACAGTCCAGTACATCGTCACCTCTACATTACACATGTTAAAGGAAGAGCAGGCCTACACTGGGGCTGTTGAAGCCAAACATTGACAAATATAAAACAAAGCATGTCATAAACCTGGTCGTCACATCCATCATCTACCAGTTAAATGTCCTCAGCTGCACCTGGAACTGCGTTGTGCCGGAAGGGCACTGCTGTGGTCTGGTTTTTGCATACGGTTCCCGTCCCAGAGTTTTGGCATCATTGGCCGGTCCATCGCTTCCCGCTCAAATCATGATTGTGGATTCTTCACAGTTCAGTTTGTCAGAGTTTTTTTTGTTTCCATTGGAGTCCACGTCCATGTAGTAAACAAAGCTGCAGGGACACAAAGTACAAACAGGTCAGCATGGAGCAACAAGAAAAAGGTTTGATAACATTGTTGGCCACCATCAGGTTTCTGTGACCCAATACCTCGATATCTATATTGTAGGGTTGACTGGTCACAAAATGGTCACTAATAAAGACTCATCAGTAATGTGCGTACAATGACTGTGTGGGTAAATACCATTCTGGTGAGTTCAGAATATGACATCCCTTTATTATAATGCAGCCTTCGAGGCAGGAAAAGACACAATTCATGCCATATTACGATATCCAAACACTCACAATATCCTGTCTCGCGTCACAATGTCAAGGTAATATCGTTATATTTCCCAGCGCCACACTATACATGTTACTCGGTAACCTGCTTTGTTCATTGGAATCACTTTCCAAAAGTACTGGGCAAGTAATTGGATGATAGTATTGTGTGTAAATCGATGGCGAAGCAAGTCGGGAGAAGAGCAAAAACAGCATTGCTGCGTGCTGTCATGTGGGAGGCATTTATCTCACATTCAACGTCACAGACCGTCCGAGAGTCACGGAGTCGCTGCTTCTGCATCCAACCCCACCTGACACCCTGAGCGTCTTCCCTGCTGTAGATGCGTGTCCAGCTTTAGCTCGGCGCGGTGCTCTAATAATAGCCCAGCAGGCTGGCGTGCCACAGCTTGTGCTAGCAGAGGTTTGTTGCTCTCCTCATGGGTTGCATAAGCCTCACAGCACATGGTATGAAACAAGTGGGTCAGCTTAGCAGGAAGCGTGCATGTCGGGGACAGTGAATCAGGGAGGATGTGCTGAATGGACGTGTGGAAAGTGCTTAAGTCACTGCTAAGGATGAGCACTCTGAATTCCTTATATGTTCAATGCAGTGTAATGCAGTATACCTTTCACAATATGGTGCTATCGAAAGAAGACAAAAAAGACATTCAGTCGACAGGTTTCATCCCAATTACTGCAGCGTTGTGAGACCATAAAGTATCCTGACATGCTAAAAGCTAGGCGCTATTGATCCGTTTAAAGGGCCAGAGATTGGACAGAGAACCCAGTTTTTCTTCATTCTCTGAAATCTGTTGTTGACAAGCTCCGCTGATGAATTTCTGGTGCCCCGAGATGTCTGAAATCATTGGTGTGGCTCTATTTTTTCAGCACTCAGCTGTTTTTAGTTTTAGTTTTACGAGAGCAGCTGTGAGTGAATGTTGTACCTGTGTGAACCTTCAGACCTTGTGATTAAGGAGCATGCCTTACATGCCTGACTACGCTCTCCAAGTATGGGTTACATGACTCCACGCAGTCTGACTGAGGACAAAACAGACCCTGAGCAGCAGTGCTCAAAATGCAAAAAAAATATCATTGTCACATTCAGAATTTCTACGAAAGACACTAAGAGGTATTGGATTTAACTCTTTACTAAATGTTTACCACTACAGCCCGTTGTTACCGTACGGCACTCATCAGTAAAGCTTTGATAAAGAATTATCGGTTTGCTGCTTTGCTTTCTACCAAAGTAGAGCTAGTATTAAAGAGTAATAAGGAAGCCGCTATGATCTGAAAGCTCTAATAAAGAGCATGTGGTTGAAAACACACGCAAACACTCAAAACAAAGAACGCTGAAGGAGCGCTTGAATGACAAACTTTCATCTGCTGAATAGACTGCGGCAGATTTTTAGACAGAAGGGAACCTTTTTGAGGCATTTTTATTTGGATTGTGCTTCTGTGTTTATTAGTAATATAAAAAGTTTGATCTGTACTAGTCTGCGACTTCCAGGGAGTCACAAACCCAAACTGTCCCATCTGTAAAATGTAACTTTCTCTTTTGTAGTCAGGCTTTACTGTCGCAGCTCTATAATTTCTTAATAATTAAGCTGGGAAGTGTCCTGTGAAGACTGTAGAAAAACAGAAGCAAAGGTCTGAAACAGTCAGACTTTATTGTGCTAATTAAAGGTTGACATCTACATTTTCCAGCAGTACATATGTCTTTCTAGAAAACTATACACACAGAATGTAATTGCATTACTATTGCCTCCACATGGCTCTCAACATAAAGAGTCTGAGCCACCGACTCGAAGCTAACAATGCTACCAACGGGCAACGGGCACAAAGAAACACAGAATATGAGCAGCTGTTTTTACATTTTCAATACATAATAGGTTCAGTATGCCAACTCGTCCACATAGTGTGTGGTCTAAAGACATGTAGAAGTGTTTAAAGCTCTGGCCGAACCCTTTTTGAGGCAAACATATCATTGTTCTGCTTATTTTCCTGTGGGAGACATTACTGATGCATAAATAGGCAGGACAAAGCAAACAAGGTGAACGTCGTAGCCCTGCAGACAGACTGAGGCCTGCTGCCTCCTCAGCCAGCCTGCCAGCCATTTGTCGTTGCATAACCCAAACGAAGACTACCTCGTTAAAAACCAGCAAAGACCGGTATGTTTGGGGAAGTGGTGGGGGCTGGTTTCTTGTGAGTGCAGGATTCAGTTCTCTCCCAGCTCTTTATGATAACCAGTTGGAGCGGGAGGGGGTGTGTCATTTTTTCTCGAGCCTCGGGTGTTTTGTGGGCCTTGCGGCAAACCAACACATTCCTCTTGGTTGGCATTCACTTTCGAACCACTCTTTATCATGTCAGTTTAAAAAGGTGTGTGCCTCTCAGTTCCTCTTGATTCAAAAACTGACAAAGCATTCTCAGCAAACGGCAAAAAGTTGTGTAATACGACATTCACCTTAAATAACTAGAAGCGCACTCGCAGAGCGCAGACCTCCGCCAAAAAACAAATGCCCTGATCTCACAATGTCAAAGGTTCTAAATGCGCCATTCAGATCATTTATGTAGCAACAGACAAATATTGTCTCTGTGAAGATACAGATAACACACTCCCTATCATGGACCAATGCTCCCACTCCCCCGGGTTCACACCATTAGCTCAGTCAGCACTGCTGCCATTGTTGGCGCTGTTAGCCTCCATCTTCTCTTATGACATAATGCAGGTATCAGCCCACGTGATTCGCATATGCACCAAAATATCAAGCGTTCTTTCTTGGCCCACGCTACACCCGTCCACCAAATACCAAGGAAATCGTAACAATAGTATTTCAGTAATCATACAGACAGCCAAATGTGGTCAAAAGCCTTGCTGGAATGACTTTTAGGATTTATGCTTTCTAATAAAACGGCATTCTGTCATGATCAGTTATCTAGAATGACGCTTGCCATGGCTGAACATATTTGTCTAAATACTTAACACTTTCTGTATATAAAGTCTCAAGAATATAGAAATTAGACAAATGAGAAATTTGGGATTCTGGTTCTGTACGGTTTCAAAATTACTAACTAAACGGGAACTGGGGAAAATATTTGCCAAGGCCGAGCCCCGTATTGGTTAATGGTTTGTTTCTCGGTTTGTGCGTTCCACCAATTGCGCCCCGCGGGAAATCCTGCCATCTTGAAGTTCTTATGCTCTCCTTTAGTCTCGAGACAGAGTGAGCAGTAAATGGCAACAGCGATGGAGCGAATCCATGAAACCGTAAATTAATATTGGAGGAGGGGCAATCTCAGCCCCCTGCAACAGATGCGGCCCGCGTCTCCTTACATTTATAATTTACAGGTCTTAAGTGCACCCCATTAGTTCTGGTGCAACCGCTCCAATATTAGGAGCTGTCGATACAACAGTGTACCAGAGTACTGAAGACCATCCAACGTGAGGCCCAGATACAACCACGTTCGGTGCCAACAGTGGCTTGGGATGCTCACGCTGTGATAGACGGTGCGTTCACTGTGTGGAGATTAACACGGTGTAAAGAGCTTACAGCCCATTAGATCCAACACAGCCCCCATGAATGGGGACAGCGGAGTGGAAAAGATGAGGATCCATGTTATTCCAGAGCACCGTGGGATGACGGGGTTTCCTGGACAGTGTAGGGTGATAGAAGGCTCTAGAGTTTTTATTTTAAAAATTACACAAAAATGAAAAGAATAGACTTTTGGCTCACATGTTTCCTTTTGAATAAACACAAAGACGTGCTTCACCAGAATCATCTGTGTAGAAACTCGTTCTGGCAGTTATTTCTCTCTGAGCCCTGAGGGCCCGAAAGAAAATATTTACAACCTCCTCAGCCACTGAATGCTCACTTTTACAACCGGGTTGCATAAGAAGGCTAATGCGCTCATAACACCCACTCCCATACACGTATAAAAGGTGGCCTCCCCTGTTTCTCAGCCCCTCTGTAATAACCCCTCCTGACTGAGCCAACGCAGAACATAGCGTACCCGGCCTTCAAACCGCAGCACAAGCTAATTTCCTTCAGCGAGCAGCATCAGCATCCTCTCAGACCCCGCTGTCTTTTGTCTACATGTTCACATAAAATGGCAGACACGTGCAAATTCCTCAACTTTGCTTGAAGGCCTCCGTGTGTTTGTTACAGTGGGGAAGCTCATGCGTGCAGTGCGAGGACAACACCCTGACAATGCCTCGACTTGTAAAAAGCCCGTCCTTGCTGCTAGTGGAATGAAAAAGGATTCCCTGAGTGTGTACGCGTGTGGGACCAGGGCTTACAGGGCCCTGGCCTGGTTCAGACAGAGGCTGCACGTAGCTGGCAGACAGCTAGAGGACAAAATGTTCCAGAAGCAAGCCTCCATAAGCCCTGAACCAGGAGGGGCACTCTCATTGTCCAGCAATGAGGAGTGTGGGGGGGCAAGGAGGATGGGTGAAATAGATGGGTAGGGGGACATCACACAAAACAGATGTGACGATATGATGCTGAAAATATTATTCATATTTTTACAAGCTTTTATATTACTGATATATTTTATTAAATATTTAGTATTTATATTCTGGGGCGGTCCCTAGTCCCTCCACAGTTCACACATTAAAGTGTCCCTGAGCAAGACTTTTAACCTCTACCTGCTCCCCGGGCACCTCTCAAGGCAGCCCACTGCTCCCTAACCAAGGATCGGTCAAATGCAGAGAAGAATTTCCCCAAGGGGTATTAATAAAGTTATTTTTTTAATTTTCTTTCATATACAGTTGTAAAAAAATAAAAATAATCAGCACCACAAGAAAGGAGTCACACATTGTCACTTCTACTTACTGAAAATGAAACGTTACGGTCGGTCAGGCTGAAATATGAATAATTCAATAACCGTAATGACAGCAGAGAACTCAAGCATGGCGTCGTGTAAACAAACCACGCTCCAGATCTGACTGGAGACGTAACCTCTTAAAAGATGTACTTGCTTTCTTCTCATGTTTGTACTTTTAAACAGAAAACCTAGAATGTACATTTACAAATAGATATAAAAGAATATATTTACTGGAAATGGCATACAATAAAGCCAAGAGCCAGCTGCCACCTCATTTAGGTTTTGTAGTGCAATGAGGAGATATAGGTTTTAAACAAATTTTTCAAAAAATAAATAATATTTTGTAAATTATGACAACCCTATTGCACTGAAAAACAAAGCTATGATCACAGCATCTTCTTTCTAATCTTCATTCTTTTTTTTAGAATACAGACAACTGACCATCACTTCCTGCACCTCACAGAATGAAACCACAAGCCTATTTACAAGTATGACCAAACCTCATCAAACGCTGCAAGTGCAAAAAGTGCATGAGAATCTGGTTATTCCTGAATTTCTCAGTTCCCATAAACAGTAAAAAATGTGCCAGGAAAAGTTCCCTTGAACAAACAGGAACATTTTAAAAAGGCATCAACCTGCTCACAGTAGTTTTGGATAATATCTTTTCATGAGACATTCTTGACAGGTGGTGAAGGCAGAGCGCAGTCGACGGAGGCCGACAAGTACGCTCGAGAGTAGTGAACAAGGTGACATGATAAGGAACTAAAGACACACTGCAATACTTTTTGTGACTACAATATGCAAATGAAGCCTACAAATACAAAAGGATTGGCATCAAAATGTACATAAAAGTTTCAAAAGTAGAGTACTCATGATGTCCATGCAGAATGGCTAATTTCAGAAAAATGTGTATAATGTTATTGGATTTTAATTATGTGTTTATCACTTTAATGTTGCAGCAGGTAAATGTGGGCTTAATATCATATTGTATTTACTGGTTAGAGACTTTGCAGATTCAGACTGACAAAATATAATATAAAGCTGTCAGATAAAAATGTTTTTATCTGACAGAAAAAAAGAGTAAAAACTACAATATTTGACTAGTTTAAAGTAGTAAATTTGTACTTAGGGTAGAAGGCTTGAGTAAATGTACTTAGTTACTTTCCACCACTGGAAAGTTGAGAGGCGTTGTGAAGTTAGCTGATTACACTTCAGGGAGGTGACTTTAAGTGGTCCAGAATGTTATTGAAGTTGCATTGTTGTGCTGTTACTGGGATGGAACAACCAATGCAGATGAGCATGTTGGCCTTATCTATTGGCACGTATCTATGACAATATTCTCGACTCAGTCCGCAGAGCCTGGTTTGCTTGTGTATTTAAAGTTTCAAAATATTAAACATGTCGCGTGTCCAAATTGCACCAACTGTAACACATCCATCCCCACACTGATCTGGCAAATTCCCACTGAAACAATATGAGCCCCATGTGTCGTACCATTGGCCGAGAGATTGCACGTGTGTGTGTGTGTGTGTGTGTGTGTGTGTTATATCTCGCCAGTGATGCAAGTATTGTTAGCCGCACCGTCGGTAAACCAGCTCCCGACAGCTCTCTCTGTGTTTACAGCCTCCAATCCTCTTCCCCGGTCCCCCCACCCCCTCTCTCCCACTCTCCCTCCTCTTGCGTAACATGCAACATCCAACATCCAACATCCCATGATGTCGTGGAAGAATGAATCCACCCTGCTGACAGCTGGGGGTCGAGAGGCTTTACGTCATAGGGAGAGCGGGCGGGGTCGTCTGCGTGGGAAGGGGGAATTGGGGGGGGTGTTGTACTATAAGGCCCCCCCGGATCACAGATAATGAGCACAGTATTGGAGAGCTAATAGTCAAACAAACGCCGACTTAGCCGTGGGTTCAAGTTCAAACAAACAGACGGACGGTTTTCGGGTCACTTAACATCCACCCAGTAGCCGATTGATGTGGGACAAGGAGTTTCCGCTCTAAATAGCAAACTGAGACAATTAACATCTTACGGGGACACTTCTCCGACACGGGCAGCGCAGCAGAAACAAAGTTAGCTCCTGCTGCCTGTGTGTGTGTGTGTGTGTGTGTGTGTGTGTGTAGAGAGAGAGGGGTGAAAGTGGGTGAGGCTAGGTCTTGATTAAGTAACACGTTACGAGTATTTGTCGAGTTACATTTTGTTGGTGTAGCTCCAAAAACTGTACTGAAAATATTTGGTGTCATTGATAAATAAAACGAAAAATAAAAACTATATTATACTCACAATATATAAATAATGTAATTTACCATTTAAATGGTAAATGGACCTGTACTTGTATAGCACTTTTCTAGTCTTCCGACCACTCAAAGCGGAGCAATTTTAGGTTTAAGTGTCTTGCTCAAGGACACATCAACATGGGCTAGCGGCGCCGGGGATCGAACCACCAACCCTCTGATTAGGCCGATTCTGCTCACCACTGAGCCATATGTCCATCCATCCATCCATCCATTATCTTAACCGCTTATCCTCATTCGGGTCGTGGGGCGCTGGAGCCGATCCCAGCTGTCAAGGAGCGAAGGCTGGACAAGTCGCCAGTCCATCACAGGGCAGACATAGAGACAGACAACCATTCAAGCTCACATTCACACATTCGGGCAATTTAGAGTCCAATTAACCTATGCAGCATGTCTTTGGACTGTGGGAGGAAGCCGGAGAACCCGGAGAGAACCCACGCTGCCATGGGGAGAACATGCAAACTCCACACAGAAGGAGACCAGTATCTGAACCCCGCCCGGGTTCCGAACCACAGACCCTCTTGCTGTGAGGCGTCAGTGCTAGCCACTACACCACCGTACAGCCCCATATGTCAATATGAAAAAAAAGTATCTACTGTATGCACAAGTCATTTTAGTGGCATTGAAAGGGGTCCGTTTTTGGACATCAATATTATCGCAGTATTGTATACCAGCTGCTAAAATAAAGTAAAAACTACCTGTATCAACCGTTACGGCTCATTGACGATTGAAAATCGATATTCATGGCAAAAAAGTGATACGGAAGTTAAAAAGTTATATTTGCTCTCCTTTCTATTTTTTGTGCTGATCTGATCAAAGTGTGAGTTCTATGATGCGTTGCAAGCCCTCTCACAATTTTACAGCCGTATGAATAAAGAGGCTTGTTGCTGAATGAGTAACCTTTCCTGTCAACATATCTGCAACATTAATGCAACTGAACCATGGTGTTCTAATCAAACAAGGAAACATGCAAATCAAAGAGACATCAATGACAGTCGCCATTTTGCTGGGAACCAAAGTCTGTATTCAGTATTGTCACAAGAGGTGTCATTCCTATTGAGGTGTTAATATGAACCAGAAAAACCTGATGTGCTTTGCGATGCGGACGATCCCTCGCTGTTATTAAATGTACCTCTGCCAATAGCTCATTGTCCTCAGCGTGTCTCTCTCACATCCTGACTGACATATTTCAAGCCAGGCTGTTTTGCCCCAGGCCTAAGTTGTACCCTGCTCGAGTCCTCCTCCCCCCCCGTCCCGCCCACATACAGTAGCTGTGCTTTTACCCCACCCTCACCTCACCCCACCTCCTCCTCCTTTCCACAAAACCTCATGTGAGCTACCTTCCACTCTAACAAATCTTGTTATCCCTATTAATAGCTCAGTTTTGTGTGTTCACTTGTTAGACTGTTTCCTCGACGGTGACGTGGGAAGCTTTGGGGACGCCAAAGTTTGGGAACTATAAGTGAAGGGGCATGTCTTGAGTTCAGGATAGTTAAAGGGACAGTTCACCCCCATAGAGATGTCTTCCTTCTACAAAAAAAAGATGAAAACATGTCTCTTTTAAAAAAATCACCATCTCGAATCCCCTAATATAACAAAATAAGATGCAAATTCTACCAAACTGGAATCATGCTTTTAAAGAATTCCCTTGCACAGGATTCAATGCATGTTTAAACTAAACTTGTGCCAGATGCAGAGTATGTGTGTGCGTGTCATGCTGGAAGGGTGATAGATTCAAACAGACATGTTTTACCTACTTTTCATTCCTGAAACCTCACACCCTGTATAAATGTTATCCTGGCTACTAGAGGTAAACCAAAAATATTGGCTTCTCTTGTCATTGTAAAGAAGAGGAGTGACAGGACTATTCTAAAACACTCTAAAATGCAGTACACCACAACAGTGACTTCACGCCACCGGTGGCTATAAACAGAGGGGGGCTCTGGACGCTGGCTGGGACGAGACCGGCTCAAGGTGTCAGCTAAAAGGAAGATTAGCCGATTTTAGTGCTGGGTTCCCAACGACCAGCGTTCCATCTAAACGAAGGTTGGTGAGATAATCTGAGAAAACAATCTGGTTCCTACGCCTCCTTTTAGTGCTCCTAACGGCACTCGGAAGAGTCCACTGCGCCAAAAGAAAAAACAACAAATCAGAGCCGAGGAGTGTCATGATTGGTTGTTTTGCTAATCTTTCAAACCAAAAACGAGGCAGAGAAACTCACTTTTTTCACAGATAATTAGAGGCTAAAGTTTGAGCAAATATGACAAAAAGTTATTTTGTAATCAACGTTACCAACTGCAGCTTTGAAGAGAGCATTAGTTCACTGATCAGTGATCAAGAAAGTCAAGCTTACCTGGGAAGGAAACGGGTCCCTTCTTTGACTGGTTAGGGTAAAAAAGAGGAGAGGGGAAGGTAGGCGCCATCACGCAGCACACGTGACTTGGTCCATCCGCACCTCCAGCTGGAAGGCATCCGGTCGGTCCTGAGGGTTGACTGCAAGCATGTCCTGGAGGAGTTTCTTCACCCCCTCTGACATGTGGCTCCTGGCCTTCTGAGGGATGTGGAGAACCATCTTGGGGTTCTCCAACAGAGCCTCCCCAACAGGTACAATCTCTGTGCCCTGCCGTATGTAGGTGCCCAGCAGTTCACGCTTGGACTCGGCGTCGATGAAGGTGATCCGCTCGATCATCGCCCAGATGATGATGCCCAGCGCAAAGATGTCGGCCTTGGCCGTGTAGTGTCCCTCCCACACCTCGGGGGCCATGTAGAAGTCCGAGCCGCAGGCCGACGACAACCAGAACTTGTTTATGTTGATGATGTTGTTCTGGTTGCTGCCTCTGCTGCCTGCCCCCGCTGAGGGGCGTTCCTCGCTGTTCTTAGAGTTGAGGCCCGCGCAAACTTTACTGAGGCCGAAGTCGGCCACTTTGAGAACGGGCGAGCCTGATTTCTGCGAGATGAGGATGTTGTCCGGCTTCAGGTCTCGGTGGACGATGTTGTTCTTGTGCAGGAATGCCACAGCGCTCGTCAACTGGCGCATAAAGCTCCGGTTGGTCTGGGGGTCAGGCCGGCGGGATAAGATGTACTGGTTGAGGTCCCCGCCCTCGCAGAACTCCATGACGAACCAGAGGTAGCACGGCTCCTCTGGGTGACCCAGGATGCGCTCCCCTGCAGCGGGCAGAATGGACAGACCTGATTAGTGAGATATTCAAACTGTGACATTGACTCTGTTCATTAGGAGATCAAACCAGCGGCGCTCCACGCCAGTAGCATGACAAGCGTTAAAACCATTCACTCCGTACATTTGTATAAATGACGCAGAAACAAGTACAGTGCTGCTTTCACTATCATTTCAGCACAGTATTAGTCATGCTAATTATCTTACAACTAAGCTGTGAGATTCTGAAGCCAGAAACCAAACTGCTCTTTACGCGTCGATGAGTTCCAAAGCGACCGAAACAAAGAATAAGTCCTCCACAGGTCTGGGGATTTTTCTCACATATCAATTCTTTAATATAAAAAATATACATTTGAGATAATGTCCAAACAGCGTCCAGTCCCATCACACTGGCCTGCCCATCTTTCTGTATTGATGTTGACCACTTTAAACTTTAGAAACTAGGTCAAATCGTCCAAACAGGTAAGAGGACAAAAAGAGAGAAAGACAAATCCTTTGAATTGTTAATCCTACAACCATCCTGTGTTGCTGTTTGATGGCTGCAAAAAGATGTCGGCTCAAGATTAATATTTCATTTCAAGAGCCCCAATGGTGACACTTATGTAACAGCCAAGCTATTAAAAAAGAAGTAAGACAAAGACTGTAGAGATTCAGTAGGGACTTTCTTTTTTACTGCACACATTTACATTGTTATTTGATTAAAAAAAGATAAATCCTTTGAAGGTATATTCACCAGCTATACATTTCAGTTAGGCGTGCTGAGCAATAACAAAGGAAGCGGGAAGTAGGTCAGAATGGATTGGTGACGACCATGACACAAACAGAAATGTATGGGTAGTTTTCTTTTTAAAGAAAAAAGCAGCTTCCATGAAATACATCCGCATCATTTAATTATAACATCACACATCACACTGTAACGTCATTGTTTAGTGTCGGAAATTTAACTCTCCTGGCCATGGGCTCGCGTGCTGCCAAGTAGTACACGGTGTTCTCTCGCAGGCTGAGAAAACACAGTGTCCTCTCTGTGCCTCCTATAGGCGATGTATAGCGACGTCACCGGCAGACAGCGGCACAAGAGAAACGGACGGTACTCTTAAATTCACTAAATCATTTTTTCAGTCAATGAGGCTGAAGTGCAGACATATCAGTATGAATTGTAGTCATATGTGCTGCAGGTAAGCAACACTGCCCCCCATATACATATATATACAGTGCGTGTTTACATGCGCTGAAAAGACATTTCACCACTTTCTAGCTGCATTTAGGAGCTTTAATGAAAGGACTCAACAGCAGGGGCTCAAAAGGGGATTTAGAGCTTAAGCTGGCAAAACCACTGCCAATTTGTTGTAAATTAATAGACATGCATTTGGAGGAGGGAGGTCTTAATATATATATATATATATATATATATATATATATATATATATATATATATATATATATATATATATATATATATATATAGACACACACACAAACACACACACATGTGTGTGTACGTGTTATTACTGTTATTGCACTGAAGAATAAGTTTGACAGCAGCCCGCATACCTTTGAGCGAGGTCTCTACCAGACGCAGGTACTGCTTGGACCTCTTGTTCCCGTGGCTCATCTTCTGCGCCAGGCCCTTCTTCTGCAGGACGCACTCCTCCAGCTGGACCACGTTCTGGTGCCGGTTCTCGAGGCTCGTCAGCGCCCAGAACTCGGCCAGCGCCAGCTCTACGTTTTCCGGAGCGTCGCACTGGAGCCTCTTCACAGCCACCCTGGCCCCAGTTTTTCGGGCCACGGCCTCGTAAACCACCCCGTAGCTCCCCCGGCCGACCTCCCGCAGCAGGCTGTAGCGAGGAGACACCGCCACGGCGGGCTCCAGCCGGTCGTTCCGAAGAAAGCTAATGGAGAAGCAGTCGTCGTTGTCGTCGTCCTCCTCCTCTATCTCCTCCATGGGCTCCGTACGGTTGTTGTCCACCGTCAGGGAGCGGAGGACTTTGCCCGCCTCCCGCTTCATCTTCACAGCAACGCTCCGCCTGCAGCCCCGCACGCCGCCGCTTACCTGTCTCCTCTTCTTCCCGTCGCAAATATCCATAACTTCTTCTTTGTTGAAAGTAAGCATGAAGGGAGGACGTGTTTATCTCTCATTACTTAAACTCTAAACTAATAAAGTTTGACGTCCTTACGTCTGTCTGGTTGACGTCCGGAGAGGTTAAACGCCAGCCTGTCAGCAGCGTGGAGCTTTGTCGCTGTTGGTGACGAAAAGTAGGGACCGGTTTACCTTCATAGACAAAATGTCCCAGCTCCCAAAGTACACAGAACAGAGGGCGTGATGTGCTCATGCGGCCACGCGGTGATTGGCGGGGGGGCGGAACCAGTTCGCGGAGATCCAGTTTTGGTGAAAAGGGGGTGGAGAAAACGGCGCGCGCCGTGCTCGGAGCACGCTACCTTTGTTTTTATTTTGAAATAGGACACCAGTCGTGATAGGGGTCCTTTATTACCACAGTATTGTAGTTTGAAATGCTTATCAGCGTAAATTATACAAAAAAAAAACAGAGAGGGGCGGGTTCACGTCTACACCTTATGCAGAAAAAGTGTGCTCCTCCTCTTCCACAGCTTACTAGTTTTCAGGTTATTAATTAAGAGTGCCATACTAGGAAATTCTAGCAACACAGATAGTTTTTTTTAAATATTGTAATTGTTTATAGATAATATACTATATAACGATTATGTTACTTGTCTAATTATACAGTCTATAAACTTCACTTACATTTGTATTTCATTGTATCATTTGTAATATATTTATTAACGGTTATATATTTATTATTTAACACTTGACTGTAAAGATTGCTAAAATAATTGGGAAATATACAAGGACATACAGTGTACGGTATCATATCCAAAAACTCATACTATAAATTTAAGTTCATTTTTGCATACATATATTTGAAGGTGCAGACTAAGCCTAGCATATTATGGAGATGTGTACTATGAGCATATGTTGTCAAAAACAAATAATCTTAAATGACCATTAAATATTATCATTATTTATTATTGTTGAGTTTCCAAATGTGTCGAAGAGGCACACCCGGATAACCCTGCAAGTTTCAGAGCTGAAAGTGTGTTCTGGTCACATGTTTATTAAAGAGCAATTTATCATCATCTTTTTTTGCTGACCCTCAGTGAATTAACTTCTCACCTGTTTGCAATAATTACAGGTCCAAGACGATGCATATAGTCTTGGCCATCCTGGCGGTCATATTCTATTTATTATTTTTTACTTCATTTTTTTCTCTTTTTTTTTTTATCAAGTCGAGCGAAAGTCCGATGAGTAAGTCACACCTGTTTAATTTATAATATATGGGTTTTCTGCTGTATGTGCATAAAAGCAAAAAAGACAGGCTTTCTGCTGTATGTGCATAAAACCAAAAAAGACGGGCAGGGATTTGCTTATTTGAGAAGTGGACGTGATCAAATTATTAATTGTTAGTAGCCCCCTGGAGTCCACTCTATTCCTTACACCCAGACCAGCCCCGGGGGCTCTTTTCTGTGCTAGCAGGGCTAAAAACCAAGCACTGTCAGATAAAAACAAGTACTGCCTTTGTATTATACCATCCCATTGTGGCAGTCATTGCCCTGCATACCAGGCTGGCTGGATAGAGAGTGCAGACCGTCTATTGTCACAGCTCAGTCGCCAGAAAAGCTTTATTTGTGGTTCTAATCAAAAGGGGAATTCACTGAGGCTTAGGCCACTGCAGTGCAATCAGCAGGACTCTGACTGAGGGCACAGCTTCACTGACTCTTCACTTTGCAGGGTAATGCGTACTCAGTTTATTTATGAAGTGTCCCAAAATGCATGAGCTTCAATCCTTTATTGGGCACAAAAATAACAATAATATACACAGGAAACTTGCAGTTTACTGCACACTACAGGAGAATAGGGCCAAACCTTTAACAAATTGATATCACCATGCAACTCTTCTGGTTGATTACTTACATTAACACAATATAGTTAGTATTACAAGTCTTATAAAAATGTTCAAAATATTTAAATATCCCAACATGTCATTAACGGACAATGCATGTAGTCCACATCAACAAGAACAAATTCACAAGAACAAGTCACATTTAATTATTACAAAACATGAAAAAACAATCCAACAAAACTGCGGCACTACAACTGCACACTCAAGAGGACAAACCATGATCAGAAGGAACGATATTACCTATAGAGTAAAAACAACACCATAGACACATTAACACTGCAGATGTAAGAACACAAAAAGCAGTTCACTCACCAGATGCTCACTTCATAAAGACAAAGTCCATCTGCCTCTCTTTGTTAACAAACAGTTCAAGGACGTGGTTGTGCAGTTTATCGGTGCGCTTCACGCCAGTCAGGATCGTCACCATCAAACATGTCCATAATCCTCTGTGAGAAAGGCGTTGTCAGTAAAGCCGCCACCAAGTCTGTTTCTCCTTCGGCCATTAAGTGTTAAAAAAAATACATCAAGCAAAAGACTTATGTCATAACTTCTCTGATGTTCAAGCCTAAAGTCTTCTTACTCCTACTGTGCTGCTAGGTAACTTTCTGTTGACAAAAGTCACGCTGGCCCACTGACCAATCACAGCGGATATTAATGCTGACGTTCGTGACAGGGCCTGCATATTAACATGCCCAGCATGTCAAACTAATGATCTGATTGGTTGAAGTCTAATGCAATCAACGATAACGTCCCTTTTCCACCCAGTCGTTCCCCAAATTGGGGTCTGTACCTCTTGTTCCCCGTGATCAAGTCGTATGAACCCCAAATGAGTTCTAACACTAGTTCTAATATTATTTTTTCAAAACATATTTTATAACATCCAGCATGATTATGAGCAAGTTTTGTGACTTTAAAGGTACAATTAGGGGGTTTATAAAGGACATGGATTTTTTTTAGACTCCCACAAGCCTTACGGTTACGTGGATGTGTTTGTTATTGAAATCTGACTTTGTTAAGGGGTACTTATCACGAGTTTAGTGAAACGTTAAGGTTGCTGCAGCAAGTTCACAGAGTTAGGTAAGTACCTAAATTGAACAGTTACTTTAATTGGTTTTAATCATATTATCAAAAGAGTTACAGTATTGTAGCCCTTTAAATTAAGTTAATCAACATTGTGGTTGCGGAGATAATTAAGTTTACGTTTTTAAAAAAAAGACTTATTTTTGAAAATCATGCTAGTTGGCTTGGGGGTGAAGGCCAGCTCGAAGGCCTCATGCCGCTCTGCTTCCATAGAGGCATAGAGGTTAAATCTCTCCTTAAAACAAGCTAGAAGCAGCACTGCAAGGTGAAGCAGAGCAACAGATGAAGACAGGAGCTGTGTAATAAGAAAATAAGTTAATAGCAATCAATCATTATATATTGTGTATTTGTGAAAAACAATTCCATTATAAAATAGCTATAACTTTGTGATTCTGTTTAGACCAGCAGAGAAGGCTTAGCAGGCCCCGATGGCCCACCACTGTCATTTACATACACATATAACAAAAATGTGAACATTGGATAAAGCCAGATTATAAACAAGTTTGTTTCATTTGGTTGTTTTGATAGTCAATGTTTTTTGCATAGGGAATTTGGGAAATCTCTTTGTATCAAAAGTTACATTTAGGCAACAGATCCTCCTGAGTTTATTGGAACCATACCTTTCCCCACCCACAAATGACTTAAGTATAAATAAATAAATGCATAAATGCTGAGACCAGGGATTCTTAACCTTTTTGACCTTGAGACCCAACTTTTCAAGTACAAAGTGTCCCGAGGCCCTATCAAATATTAACACTGTATTGGTTTATTAAGCCACTGAGACCCAACCCCTGATAAGTGGCTGAAAATAAATAGATGGATGGTTTAGTAACTAATTGATCTCACTCTTGGTTTGATTTGTATTCAATAACTGAATCAATCTACCTTCTGTTCAACAAGCATGAACCTTGTGAAATGAATGAAATGATTAAATGTGATCATCACAAAGACATTATTGATCATGTGTATGTAAACCTGCACAAACAACAAGTCATGGAACAAATCAAGCTAATACAATAACTAATTTAAAGGCTCAGGTTAGGCGTGTTAACAAAATAATAACTAAGAATTTGATTTTTCTACAAAAACAATGGGACAAATTAAATTTGATGAAGAAATGTGGTAATACAATGAATATACTGTACACAATTATTAGGAAAAAAGTTTTTTGAGGATTTATTGTATTATTGAACAACTATAGTGCTCTGAGTTCATCCAAAATGTGTCATAAACCTCTAACCTGAATATTTAAGACAGTTAAAGTGAGGTTTTTACTTTCTTTGAAAAATATTTGTGTGTGCATAATGATGGGAAACTATTAGTGTACAGAAGGTTTCAGCCTTCTTTCCTGTGGCCATGTCTCTGAGCACTGAACATTTCGTACTTCTTTACTGTGGCCATATCTCTGAGCACTGAACACCTCGTACTTCTGGGCTCTCCAGGTAGGCTGCAGTTCTGGAATACGATCACTCATTCTGTGATTACGCGCCAATATTTTAAGAACTTCAAGAATGCTGCATCCCTCTGAAAGACTCTTTACATTTTTGGACTTTTCAGTCAGTTAGATCTCTTTTTTTGATCCATTTTGCCTGAGGAAAAGAAGCTGCCTTATAATACTGCACAGCTTTATATAGGGGTTTTGATCTGCTTAGGCCACAATACACATCCCCTGACAATACACATCCCCTGATATGTTAAACTCCAATAGGCATACAAGTTTGTACAGCTTAGTGATGGAAAATATGCATACAAATTAGGATGTGTTCAAAATAGTCCCTTTCCTAAAAAGTGTAATGATTTATAAACTAATTAATTAAACTGTTGATAACATTTAAATAAAGTGCAAATTCAACTATAGCCTTAAAATCTGTAAATGATATGCTTCAGCTGTCTTTGCAGAACTAAACGTTGCTCTTCATATCTGTGACAGCTGGCTTCCACAGCACATTTTGAGTTGCCCGTCAGTGACACGACAGACCTTTTCTACATCTGTAGTACATTGTCCTTTCTCTTTAACAATCCTACCGGCTTTATCCCACGAGCATTGGATGTTTGGTCTTTAGATACAGCTTTAACTTAAAGTCTTAAAGGCTGAGGTGTGCAAGGTTTTAACAAGTAAGGTTAACTAATTGGATTTTACAGTGTACAGTCAATGGAAAGTGATGGAAAGTGATCGCAAACCAATCGCTGCCATCATTATTATTTATTTTGATGCCTCCTGACATGCAGAAAGATGTCTAAGGATCCAATCTATTAAAATAAGAAGTGCACAAAGCCTGTAGATGCAGTAATTCTCTTTTTGACCTTTACACATGATGTGAGGCATCTCACTGTGATGAGCGTACAATATCAGAGACGCTGAGGACTTGAAAAGCATGCAGCCCTGACCTCTTGTGGCTGAGCAGAAATAACATCATTCAGATAGCAATTTACAGAGTTGTTTTTGACCTTCTGAGCTTTCTCATACTACACTGAGAAAGCTTTAAAGGAAGGATGAGCCGACTTCGGATGACCGCTTCCACGCTCTGGCCTCCACCCTTGCCGGTGATTAAACGCTTTCATGAAAATGATCAGATTTGAAAATGTTTGAGTTGCCGTATGATGCTAATGTTTTGAAACAGAATTGGTTGTAAAAATCAATAAATCAGGTAAAGTACTTTGATCCGTATCGGAAAGAGAGCGCCGTGAGAACTGGAGCAACGTGATAGTGCTCAAGAACAGTTGTGTGTGTTTAGAAAGAGACACCGTCATCAAGTGGAGGTGGATATTCATGCTTCATTCATGTGTGTGTGTGTGTGTGTGTGTGTGTGCGTGCGTGTGTGCGCGCGTGTGTGTGTGCGGCTCTCTCCTTGGCTGCAGAGGTATTGTGTTGGAGCAGAGATCTGGCTGAATTCTTTTGCCTGTTCCGCTCCCGGGTAAATATCTTTCACAAGTTTCAGGGACATTTACTTCAGCTTCTGACTCACAACACTCACAACTACATTTCTATGCCCGGTGTTACCACGGCAACGGGAAGGCCAATGCCGCTGAGGTAGAACTGCACTGATGGAGATATGTATGGTGGTGCTATTGGTGTCTTTTGTCTTGAGATTTCTCCGTGCTGAGTTTTATTATCTGGAGGTGATACAGCTCTCTGAATGCAGCACATACTCCAACTGAGAGTCTGAAAAGAGATCTTTTCTATCTAACTACACATCTCCCATGGATGTCTTCATCTGAGTTGTTTCACCCTCAATATTTTAAAATATTACACAAAGAGTGATAGTACAATAATTATTTTCAACATCCTGTAGGTATGTTTGAATATGGACAGACATGAGATGGGACCATTGTGAGCCTTAGTTCTGTAAAAGAAAATGTGTTCATAGTTTGTTTTACTTACTTTCATTTGGACTGAATACACCACAAAGAATAGAGACAGCGGATACAGGGAATGACGCCTATTGGAGAGGTGAAGGGGATTAATCACAGGTGGATCCAACCAGAGGCGGGGCAGACAATCACAAAGGCGGGACACACACAAAGGCAGGAAGTGAAGTGTGTGATGTGGGGTGGACTTGGCGGCTGTGGGCCCTGATGTGTGTTTGGATGGATTTCTTTCCCAATATTATCCATTATGATCCAGAATGCTGCAGCTCGTGTATTAACGAGGACTAGGAAGAGAGATCATAGTACTCCTGTAATGGCTGCTTCTCACTGGCTTCCTGTAAAATCAAAAATCATATTTAAAATCCTTCTCCTTACCTAAAAAGCCTAAACGGTAAGGAGCTTATAGTGCCATATTACCCTACTAGAGAATTTCACTCACTGAATGCAGGGTTACTTCTGGTTCCCAGAGTCTTAAAAAGTAGGTTGGGGGCTCATGCCTTCACTTATCAATCTTATCTTGAACAGGATATGCTGCTATAGAGCGTATTCACCCACGTGACCCCTATCCATAACAACAAACTTTGGTGGCCATGTTGGGGTCCATGCACGCCATTGTTTTGCTGTGTTTTATGCCGCTGTTCTTAATAAATGACCATCATATCCTGAAGGAGACACAATTTCAGTTCAAAACGGCGTGCCTTGTGATTATTGTACTATGCCTCATTGTTGGACGTGGGACTAATGATTCAGAATATGGGTTTATCAGCTCAACAAGACAGGCTAGTACTTCAACTTGTCCAGCTTCCCAAATAATGCATCTACTTCGGCTTCACTTGGCGTATGAGCCTTAGGACTGTTCTCATGTGTTTCTGTTGATACATCGGGTTGTGGGCACGTTTCCATTGACACACTGTCGTCAATAATCTCCTTTAGCTTTCTCGCCGAGCGAAAATCAATGTCTTTCACTTGCGTAAAAGGTACTGTGGATGGAAACCTGGAAGGAAGCTATGAACATGGCAACTCTGTCGGGGCGATGTCTGCCTTTACTCTGTTATTCATTTCAAGGTAAAATAAAACACTGGCTACATGAGAACAGCATTAAATACTAATAATATTTAATGAGTGGACCCCAAGATGGCACGATTGAGATGCTGACGTCACGTGAATACGCTCTATAGGCCTAGACCGCTGGGGACATCTTCGGATACACTGAACTCTTCTCTCTCCTCTTCTCTTCTTCTTACCCTCCTCTCTCCTCTCCACTCATCCTGTACTTTCTCTCCTTCTGGATGAATTATTGTCTCTACACATTACTAACTCTACTTCTTTCCGGGAGTGTCTGTGCTTTCTCGCCTCAATTGTTTTTCCATGGACCTTGGCTGTCTGGAGCTGATCCTGCCTCCAGCCATGGATCGTAGCTGTGTCTGGAGCTGGTTCTGCCTCCTTCCATGACCCTGCTGATGTCTGACCTCTCTACTTCCTTCTGCTGACATGTATCGTGGTTATTTGGATCCAGGTCTACTACTTCTGTCATATTCATTGAATGTCCTGTAACTCCGTTACGTTATTCATTCTGGTCACATGACATCTATTGCTTCTGTCCATCTGAGAAGAGGGAAGGGAGCCCTCAAGTTTCTTCCTTTTTTCCCCGTGAAAGAGTTTCTACTTTATCTTTATTTGGGGAGTTTTTCCTGATCCGATGTGTGGTCCCGGCACAGGGATGTTATACGTACAGATTGTAAAGCCCTCCAGGGTAAATTTTGTATTTGTGATTTTAAATTATATAAAATAAACTGAGTTGAATTATGAAACTCATATATATTTGTTTTTATAGTAGTAACATTTATTTTTGTTGAATTAAAAATGACAAAAGGGATTTTCTTCTTCTTCGTCTTAAATGTGCCTGCGGGCTTCTTGCAGTGACCTCACCTTCTTTCATGAGGTGTGGAATCCTGTGGCACCCGATAACACTGGACTTCACAGGTTTCACTTCAACCAACCAGTCCAACAGCTCCTTGTGAGAAACTCATCTTCGCCCAGACAGAAGGCTGATGTGTTGTTTGATTTGGATAACTAATCAACAACTGCTGCCTCCTCCTCCAGTCTGTGAGGAAGAGCTCAACCACAGTCACGACCAGCTGACTAGGTAAATTTATGGCGAGACTGTGTCTGCAATTTCCTTGTAATATTTGTTCTGACTAAAGTAGCTTATTACATGGCACGTTAAAACTATGTTTAAGTTAAATAAATACTTGAGGACTGCTTTAATTTGATGCATTCAACAATATAATCATGTTAGTTTCAACGCTTTCTTGCTCTGGATCATGAATTTAAAGTGTAATCGTCCTACTTTAAGCTGTGTGTCAAAGTCACAGTCAAACTGCACAAGTGCCACAAAATGACATCAGCTACATGTCACAGAATTTTCAGATTTTTTGTCGAGAACATGAGACGCGGCTCCAGGAACTCGTGGCCCCAGTGGCTACTTAAACTAGTGCCGTTGTCAGGCCTGGGATCAGCCATGGCCGTGCCACTGTCATCTAGATCTGGTGCACTCTGGATAATGTGAAGCACAATTCAGACCCAACATAGACGGACCGTGGTTCATCTTCAACATGTTCTAAAAGGGAAAGGCATTCAGCTGCAGACCATTCCTTTGGCCGTACAAAGCAATAGGATTTCTGCTCTTCCAAACATGCCTCTAATAGCCAACACAGCAACCCAAGAGCCCTACCAAGAGGCCCAAGAGGCATCACTGACTAACCTCTTCTCAGCCTCCTCCTGTATTCCCTTTTAGTCTACCCTCATTTCCCAACCACACCGGCAAACTGACTCGCAAACCTTGTTAAGGTCAATGATCTCGCCACTACGCTACAAAACCATCCCCATGAAGAGTTTGTTCACTTTCTCACCAATTCATTGTTGTCACACCTTCCTCCTTACCTCCATTCCTCCGGCTAACCAACCTCACAAAAGTTTTCTCAGAACTCACTGTTCCTCTTTACGAAGAGAAAACCTCTGGGCCATTTCTTTCTTTGCCCTCAGAAATAATACATAATCATTTTGCTTTTGTCAAAGAACACAGATATGCATTATGCCGTACACATAATCTATAGTTTCTTGTGGCAAGGGAGAAGGTTTGCTTTCATTTGGCACTTGGAGTTCAGATCTATTGACTAAAGGCCATACTCTCCATCCTTTGCATTCCATGAGCTGTACCCCATCAATGTAACCGCCAGTCGTTGGGGATCATGAATGGTCTAGGAAGTCCGTACTCATTTGTTCCGGTTACATGGTTGTAGTAATCATAAATAAAAGTTGATCTTGTTCTCAAGCCATCAAGCAGTTCATGCGCAGACCCGTGCTACAGCCAAATCCAGTTCATTCTCGCTCGCTGCCAGTAAGTAGTTTGCATCACAACAGCGTTGCTGACTCACTGTCCTGCTTCTCATCTCAGAAATTTGGACTCTTGGACCCTGAGTCCGATGTTCATCCCTAACCAGTTCCACCGTTTTCAGCTACAATTTTTAACGAGCTCTACAGCTGGGTAATCCTTTGCCTCCGAGCCATCCTCAATGGCTGCCCGTTGCACTCTTTCAATCTAACTGGCTGGAATTATTTTTAAGGCATATCACACCACATATCAGCTGCCTTTTCTCTCTCAATTTTATCACCCAAACTCATTCCATTCTGAAAATCCTCTCCACTACCATCACATCGTGTTCTCAATCTAACTCGCCACATACTGACGCTTTGTCGGACCCCTTGGCTTCACTTTCTATAATTAGTGGTTAGCGGCCTCTTGGTTGAAAGTTCTGTGTTTGTTTGACTCATCCACCTCCAATCCTGCTTTGCTTTTAGTCTTTTTACTACGCCATCACATGCCCAGGGCATTCTCTCTGAAAGTCTTATAATGATCCGGATGGGTTTACATAGTAATTACTTGAAATACCCAGAGTTTCATACAGACGCCTCGTGCTTCGATATCGGACGCTGTGACTAAGCATCGGTATTGGACACTGTGGGAATGAGAACGGGCTGTTCATCACCATCTAATTTTTATCAAGCTAGTTAGGGGCAGCTAGTGTCCATCTACCTCACATTCACACGTCTCCATGCAACACTTTCCAAGAGAGAGAGAGGGGGGTGACACAGAAAAGGGCCTTGGGTTAGATTTGAACTACAGCCTGAGTACATGGGGCGCCAACTCTTTCTCACTACTGTAGGGAGACACATCCATAGACTCATCATATTTTTTACACACTGTTGTGGCGTGATTATTACTAGAGAAACCATCGACAACCAATTGTGGTGCATGCTATATTCATGGCTTAATTTAATCCTAATGTACAAATTAAACATCGGTGAGCTATTGTGGCGTTATGGTGTATATATCTAACCTTTTGACTGCAGCCAGGCAAGCTGTTTCCCCCTGCTTCCATTATGTATGCTAGGCTAAGCTAACCACCTCCCGACTCTAGCTCTGTACTTTACGATGATTATCACGTTTCCCAAAATGTTGTACCATTCCTTTTAATAGTAATAAATATTCATTACTATACATTTTTTGCTTTGCTTCTGCAAACTTTTGGACAACTGCTTGCTTATTTACAATTTGTCTGTTATGACTGATAGTCAATTATGCTGGAATGTTCCCTGAAAGAAAAGATATTTAAAGGGCAAATCAAGTTGTTCCTGAGGATTTAAGGGAGCCCTCACTGTGGGGGATCTCCACTGAGGAGGATCATAGTCCAACCACAACAACAGTTTCTTTCACTTTAACAGCGTAGAATGTGTTTGACAGTGACCTATGGCTTATGGGGTCACACACTAAAATAGCCAGCATAACATGCAGCAGAGGTCCTGCTGCTCAGCATCCTGCAGTGATGTCCGTGTGATCTTGTCGGGATTCAGTGTGCAGGGAAAACCGGTCGCATGTTGCAGGAGAGGAAATGACAAAATGCTTTTAGGTGCTTTGCAGGGCGTCTGAACGACACGCTGCGTCAGAGCAACACAAAGGAAACGTGGGAAGTCAAGCAGGTGACTGTCTGATGCATCATTTATTAGTGAGTCTCACAATAATAGAAACTTGACGTTATCTTCCTCAAATATGCAACAGGATAAGCAGGGGAGGCGGATGTGACAGGGAAGGTGAATTGTCTTGATGGTGCTCAGCGGCATCAGCAATATATTTACCCCCTGAGATGATTTAGCACTTTTGCATACATAAAGCCTTCTGTGGTTACATGATTGACCTTTTGTAGATTATGGATTTAAAGTCACACACCTCAGCCAAAACTTGTAGACGGCTGGATTCAACCAAGATAAATAATGTTTTATTTTTAAGTTGATATTAATACATTGCTATGTGCTTGATTTTTGACACAATTACTATTCTGTTTTATTCTGTCAGAGACAAGTAATAAATATCAAATCATTTCACCATTTTCCTTTTACCTTTAATACTGTGAATATTAAAATGATACCCTGTAATCCCATGGCCTTTCCTCCAGCACCACCAAAGATGGAAGATAGATACAGGATTTGGTGATTCAATGACCTGTTCCCTTATGCCATCTATCACACATGTTCGACCCCTGGCAGCAAGACTCTAACAATAGCAAACTCATCAATGCATTGTTTATTTTGTTGAGTCCTTTCATATTGTGACTTACAGACCGTTCTGTCCTTTTTTTGCTCTTCATCGTTTCCGTATTTATTTTTAGTTCTTTTAGTCAAGTGCATTTTAATAAATAATATTTTAGGGCTGTATCCCACAATAAGATATGTTTTCAAGAGCAGCATATTGTCCATGAAGTTGGATTTCTGATTGCAGCATATCAGTAATATTGCACAAGGACTTTGTCACTATCCTCCTCCGCCAGCCTCATTTTAATCATTGTCAAGGCCTCCTTTTCACACACTTTTGTTTGGTAGAGACCATTTTTGTGTTATGTTCGATTCAACCCTTTCATTTGATCAGCACACAGTCTCCGTGTATTACATCAGCCGAGTCGTCTTGCCAACGAGAATAACATTAACTTGATGACATGCTTCTCAATAAGTGATATATTCTAATCCGCCTCTGAATTTAAAGACAACCAGGTTGACGTAGGAAGTGTATCGTTGAATTCATACTTCAATATTTGTTTATTCATTTCATCTTCACACTGTTGAACAACGTTAGAGCACATTTGAATCATGCAGGCCTACCTCTTTTCACAGTGATATTTGTCAAGTGTTAGTTCTTTTGACAAGTTTGTTTTTATCAACCATGCAGTTTTACTCAAGTAGGATAGTACGTAATAAAAGTAAGGCATTGACTTGGTTTCATATAGGACAGGTACAGCAGTCTCCTCAGTGAAAGTCTGTGTAGAACCCAATCATCCTTCCTTTGTCCAAGGCAGACCTTCCAGCTGTTTATACATCACGTTCTCTGAGCTTCTAATGCTGCTGAGGATGGGTTCACCCGGCGGGTCTCGTACAGAAGCTGGAGAGTGCGGAGTGAGCGTCACTATTTAACGAACAGACGAGACGGTTGGATGCACCTGCCCTTCAGCTGTGCAGCACTGAGCTCAACTAGTTTGCCATGCTAACGACCCCATGTCTCTACCGTATCAACTCCAAAAGCTCTTACATCATCAGTAGCTGTGTCTGAGTGGAGAAAGAGGTCAATGAGAAAATTGCATGCCGTATATAAAAAAAACTATTTGGAGATTTCCAGTGACTATCCACATCTCTACCACCTCGTGAGTCTGTCTACTCAATGAGGCGAAAACATATGAAATCATCCTCCACTCATCAAGGAGGTTTATTTATGGTGGTGATTTATGGCAGCTTTTCTCAACGGCTGCTATGGTTACCTTCACACCAGATACAGTGAACAGCTCAGGTTGGCGGTGTTGTTGTCGCTTGTACGCTCACCTCACTTTTGTCTCAGAACAGATCTTTTTTATTGGTGGAGGTGTAAGGCGTCACCAAGGAGTCAGCGGGGCGCTGCGGTAGCATGTCTGTATGTGATGGTGATGGTGATGATCATGATGATGATGCATGGAAAAGCCTAAAGAGAGTTTACCTATCAGCCACTGTTTACCACTGTCAGCCACTCTGTCATGGCCATGATGAGGCGTGTGTTTTGAGACATACACCAGCGAGGAGAGCGAGGAGATGGAAAAACAATGAGGACGGTCATGATTTCATGGCCATTGAACACAAGACAAACAATACAAGGTTGCTATCTGGGGTTGTGTGTATTTGTGCTTCAAATCATGACACAAAAGATAACGCCAGGCTTTGAGGTGTGTGCGCGTGCGTGTGCGGGTGCGGGTGCGTGTGTTTCCAACAACATGTGGGAGTATTAAGCTTGGGTTCTGTGTAAGATGCAGGTCTCTAGGTTACTGGGGAATGTAAATGCAAACAAGGCTACTCAAACAGGAAGGAGGAGCGTTTATTAACCCCAAGGCAACACACACATCGTTGAGTATTGTCTGTCTGTGTGTGTGTGTGTGTGTGTGTGTGTGTGTGTACATGTGTAGAGTCAGAGGGAGAATGGTATTTAATTGATGGATATGGCCATATGTACATATCAGCCCTTGCGTGTGATGGTTTTTGAGACTTCGAAGTGTTTTCACACTTTTCACAATGTTTTTTCCAGTTCAAACAAGCTGTGTGTTTGCCCATTTGGTTCGCTTCGTTTGGGATCGGGTGCAGACAAAACAGCAGGACCCAGACCAGGGGTGTAGATCACAGCCTGCTTTGACTCGCTAGCCACATGACTCGGCTGTCACTCGCCAGTGACATAAGTCGTTAGTCAGTCGACCGAGAGCATTAAGTGATTTTCTTGCCTTAACTCACCGTCCTGTGAAGACGGAAGTCTCTACACATTGTAAACTAAGGCTAGAGGAATACCTAGATTTGTGAATCTCACATGCAAAGTGAAATTGACCTAGTGTGCAAAATAAGAGGGGTGTCGGGGGTACGAGACCCCTTGATTGACACTTCTGACTCCCTGAAAGCCTCAACAGCAAAACTTTGAGGGAGCTTTGAGGTCTCCTGTGTCGGTCTTCAGCATCACACAGGAGCACCTGGGGCGGTCGGACGTCTATCTGTGAGTTCTAATTTATGTTTTACATTTTTACGTTTTGCTAGACGAGACGTTTTGCGAATCAAGAAACTCTCAATGCACTTTGTGAAAGTGGTTTGTGGTTCCTGACGCCGGTCCATACTCGGCCGCTCTCGGAGCTCAGTTCCACCGATAACAATGAATTGTAAAACGTCCTATCTCGGACTTCATTAAAAATGTAGAAATAGCTAAACATTTCATGCATGTACTTTATCATTCTGGATTTTTAGCAAAAGAAATAGCTGTTGTTTGTCTCGCCATTAACCAAGATGTCTTTTGTTGTGACAAAAGAGACACACATTGTTGGCCCAACACCGCTGCCAGACAACGCTAACCTTTGAGTATGTGCATTATTAATGTTCAGAGCACAACCAACAACAGGAGAAGTGAAGCATCAGTACTTCCTGTTCCTCATCGTCACAGCAGACCCATACAGTATCTTTCCAGTCCTGGCCGCCATTTCTGTGACGTCTTCAGAACCTTTTACTCAACAAACAAATTGCTGAGATTCGGCAACATGGCAACATTACGAGAGTGAAGTATGTCCATAAAGCTGAAAGTAGAAATGTCAACCAAAAATAATTAATCATTATTGCAGCAAACAAAACACGGTAATGACGGTTGTCAAATAATTAATGTAGGTCTCCGGTTTGAGAGTGAGTGAGTTCCTCAGCGATGTTCCTCTCTTTATTTCTTGTCATCTCTTCCTCAACAAATTCTGCACATAAAACACCAACATGCTCATAACATCTGTCATGCCTTTAGAACAACACAGTGTTTCATAAGCTTCATAAATGGAAAATAAATGAATGTGTTGCAACACTATGGTTAACATGTTGTAGGTTTAGGCACAAAAACAACTGGGTCAGGGTTAAAATGACTTTACAAAGGTCAGGGCAGCGTTGTCAACATGGTTGGCGGCGCGATAGACGCGTTTGAGGCGGCGTGAACCGCGTGTTTGACTCGGGCTGAACAGAGTGTTGGGCGTGAGTTGAAGTTAAAATATCAACTCAGACGAAAAAAAGTTGCGAAAGCCAATCTATCCTGTCGTTGCTGAATCAAACTTCTGCCGGTCCCCCCGAAGTAGCGCTGATAGCGGCCGTCCATCGCGTCTGAATAGCGAACCAGTTTGATGTTCCGACATTTTGTGGAATTTACACAACAAGTATAAAACAGAACTAGTTGTTATTTCTATGGTGGAAGGCGGTGACGTAACAAAAAGCCAGAAGCAATGCCTGGAGTAGTCAGTGAAATTCACTGAGCTGTGTGTGGCTACGGATGGTGTTATAAACCCAAACACAAGGGCGTTTGCTGTTCCAACGTTTTTGTGACTTCTGCAACAAATATGAAGCAGAACTAGTAGTTAATGCAGCATATCGCTTTGCTCCTGTCATAATTACTATGGCTGAATTTTTACTGCGACTCTCTAATAAAGGCATTAAATGCTCCAAAGCAAAATACGGGCAGCCGATTAATTCATCTTCTATTTTTAACAAGAATTCAAAACCTCGCAGAGATAAGTCTTTTTGAAAAGTATTTTCTTATCTTGTCGCAAATAAACACTGAGAGTGAATCCTTTTCTGTTTTGGATGTGTTGGATAGTGTCAGTGATGTTTTTGCATAGATCAATAACTTCCTGAAGTCGTGTTGTCACGTTGCCAGGATACAGGTGGAGACTCAAGGAAGTAAGCCCAGCCAAGACATAATGTTGCATTGATCTTCTCCTTACTCTCATCAAGACACAAATGCGTAGTTACATTTTCCAAGCTGTTGAACTCTTCCTTTAAAGCAGCACCTCCTGCCAGACAGCAGGTGTACTCAACAAGCAGCAACCTCCAGTTCGGCAACGCAACTCTAAATGGTCCATTTAGAGTCAAATAGACCACAAAGCAGGTTATGCTTTAGGGCGGGCTTACTGTGATTGACAGGGCGCTGCCGGTACCAAAGACTGATGTCATTTCTCTGCATTCCAAATATGGTAACTTCTAGTCATTATGACAACAATATGCAGACGACGGTAAACCAAGATGGCGAAATTGAACTTCAGGCTTCAAAACGGCGATCCACAAACCAAATGAGGTAAAGTCACGATGACTACGTCCACTTCTTCTTTACAGTCTGTGCGCTGCATTTAAAGAAGTCTTTTGGGAACGCCAGTAACCTTGTATTTTTACGTTCATATAACATTCCTGAAATTACAAATTTGCAGCATACTATTGTAGATTCCCACAGACTTTAAAAACTGTGTGAAAATTGTTCATCTAGCTATCTGACCAGGAAAATCCAAATGTTGGATAGAGAAAAGTCCCATTGGCTCACAGACAGAGATTGAGCAGCACTTCTTCATCGGTCATTGCGCGTATCTGTAATAATATGAAAGTGACAACTGAATTTATTGTCAGCATTTTGCATGATTTACTATATCTGCCCTTGTTGAGGACATTTGTACTGAATCACACTCTGATAGGATCTGTTATGTGTGACAGTAGGCCTCACTCTGTCTAGCTCGCCTCCAAGAATCTCATTGCTATGGTTTGGCTTTCAGTGAAAACTCCCATGATGCATTAAATGTTGTCTGTGCGGTTTTTCAGATCGGATATGATGTTTTTGATCTACAATTGGTTTATTTTGACTGATATGTCATGTGTTCTTTTGACACCTTTGTGTGTCAATAAAGAAAAATTGTCACACTGGAATCCGTCAAACTGTGTGTGTGTGTGTGTGTGTGTGTGTGTGTGTGTGTGTGTGTGTGTGTGTGTGTGTGTGCGCGCGCAGACTGGAGTAATCATTTATCAAACAAACACAGCCTCGTCCTTCAGGAGGTGAGCAGAAATCTCAGGGTCGTATTTGGTTTGCTGGACTGGAGGTGCTGGTGGTCAGAGATCTTCCTCTCCACATGTGTCATCGACCTGGAAGGTAAACACTGAAGAACCGAAGTCAGATACAATAGAGAGAAACTAGTGTAAATGTCTAAAACCAGCCCCAGATATCTGCTTCCTAAAAAAAACTAATGTTGCTGCTTTTGTGTTATTGTGAAAAGTCCCAGATGCGTCATTGTGTCTGGATTCATGACATCATCCGAGCTGCAGTCACTTTATTCAGAACACAATCTGGACACATACATATTCCTGTCCGAGGACCTCACATCGGATCAGGAAAAACTCCTCCAAAATGTAAAAAAAAACATGCAGGAAAGCAACAAACTTAGACTGATATCTATCTCTGTTATAGATATCATGTGTACAGAATGAACATGATAACAATGTAGCCGCTCCATCAACAATCAAGATAATATAATCCAGAAATAAAGACCGCCGCAACGGCATTGTTTATACCAGTGGTTCTCAAATGGCGTTACATGTACCTCTAGAGGTATGTTCGATTTTCTTTTAAATATATTTAAAAGGAACATCCATTTAAAAAAAATAGTTTGTTTTAATAATAATAATAATAATAATTCAAACTTGTACAGAGCTTTTCTAGGTTTACAAAGAATCAGAATCAGAAACTTTTTGTTTTGATAGGGATGTCATGTGTACAGATTGTAAAGCCCGCCCAGGCAAATTTTGTATTTGTGATTTTGGGCTATACAAAGTAAACTGAAGTTAATTTAAATATTTGTCCATCAACTTTTTCTTTGACTCCAAAACAGGTGAACAACTGTGAAAAACATTAAAACTGTGAAGTTGGTCCTAAAACTCGGGTGTTACCCATCTGCTCCGTCCCTCTCTGGACACGGCCGTCAGTCCATCTGGACCTCCGAGGTGCTCATGAACCCTTAAGGTGCTCGGGGACCCTGCCCACTTCCTCCCTCCTCCTGGATGATAAAACGAGAGTTGAAGTGAAGAGATGTTTGCGTTTGTTCTGAATGTGATTCACACTTCATCAAGGTTAGGTGTTCGCACCAAAAATAGCACTGCCTTTAAAACACACAAAGACACACACACACACACACGCACACAGAAGGAGCTGCGTCGGTGTGGGCGTGTTGCTAACAGTGCCGACGCCGTGGCTAGAAAAAAATGCAGTGATAGTTTAAAGGTTATTGCATGTTGGTAGCGTGACGCCAACTTTCACTTTCTCCTGGTGACCTGGAAGTAGCCGACAATACGCAAGCTGGGTGATTAACATCAGAGGATATTTCACACAATCAGTATTGTGAAAAAAGCCCTAAAAATGTAGATTAATTCATATTTATTATCTTTATTGAAACAAGCTTTTATTGTTGTGTTTTATATTTCATTATATTTTAGTGGGAGCCAATCAGTCGTCCGCATTTCCACCAGTACAATCACAGACTGATGTCATACTTGTCATCAACAGCTCTGCATTTTTCTTTCTGTAATAGATTCACTGTATTTATTCACAACATCCACTTGGCCAGTTGCGGGTCACCGCCAGTGACTATTAATGGAACTATTCATCCATTCCATACCTCTCCATTCAGCTTGTGGAACAACAGGAAGTGAGGGGGCTTTTTTTCTTCCTGCAGGCTGCTGCTGTTACAGGTCAGTACACCTGTTGCATGGGACTGATTGAAAGTCTTGTTTTGCATCTCATTTAGTGATTTTATTTCTCTTCGCAGTAGTTATTGTGTTTCTTTGTGGTTGTTTGACGTCCTTTATTGGTTGTTTAGCATCTATACATCGCCTAATGTTGGTCAATTTATGAGTCTTTGTGGTCATTACGTGTCTCTTTTAGATTGTTTTGCATTCTTTTGTGGTTGTTCATAGAAACGTCAAGCGGAGCCTTTGTGCACGGTAGGTTTATTCAGTAATTCACTGCCTTATCTAGTTTGGTGTGTACACTGCAAATACTCTTATGTTACTTTGTGCTTGTGTATGGGGGGTCAAAAGGGGTCAACCAGTATGTCTTTGCCCAGGGCCACAAACAGGTTGATCCGGCCATATCTGCAACTCGCCTGTCTGTCGGTCTGGACGCCTTAAGGACATATTTAATCAGTGTCTCATCCATCGCCTTCCAGGTGAATGATACTCACTGGATTAATGGATGATAGAGGACAGAAATGTGTAAACATGAGTCTAACACAGGAGGAGTAAATAAATCAACGCTACGCAGAGCGTCAGAACGATGACAGGAGGGAGGAAGGACCACAAACAGACATCCCACTCCGGGTTGCTTAGGAACCTTTTGGCCGAGTGACAAAAACTCATTCAGAAGGAGATAACGTGACGTTCAAACAGTTAGCAGTCGAGCCCTTGGAGAGCGCCGCAGACGAGAAAAAGAAAACACTTCATCATTGTGTTTCTCTATGAATAAAGGAACAACACGAAGCATCTAGCCACCGTGTACACAATGTGTCTTGAACGCGAGGCCGGTGGCCACAAGTTACGTGATTACAGGATAAAATGAAGAGAGCACTTCAAATCTCATTCTCTCAATTCCTATGTCGGCCATGCAGCTCATTGACTCCATGACATCTAATTTCATCCATGAAGGTTTCCAGGGTGTACACTATAACCTGACACGTGTGGCTCTGCTGCTGCCTTCATGTCAATGTCAATGTCATCTGCTGTGGCAGCTGCCTAAAAAAAAACACCACAAAAAGCAGAGGGGTGCAAGGGGTCCTCCCGTCAGAACATTTGGAGCATTAAAGACTTCATTTATCCATTCAGATGATTTTTTCTGCATTCATTTAATGTGGAAAGGTCTGTATTTATGTGAAGGAAAATACTGAATTGAGGCAGTTATGAGATTAAGTTATCATCATCGTTTTTGTAGACACATAACGTTAACTATCATCAAGGATGGCACAGAAGAGCACTACTAGTTTGACATTGTCTTACAGTACTGTGTAACTTTCCCCAAGTATGATTTTACCCTTCATATAGTTTTTGTGTAACATGGCTGCAGTCACGGAGTGTAATGAATACAGTGTGTTGCGTCACACTCGTCTTATCGATAGCTGTCAGTTTTAAGCGGTTTTAAAAAAAGGTGGCCTTTTTAGAAAATAATAACAGACTACCTTGATGATCTCACCAGAACCGTCTCTCTCTTTCTCTCTGTGTGCGTGCAATAGAAGATAATGCAAACGTTATAAAGGAAGTTTACTCAATTATTAGTTCGGACACCAGTAATTGAGCAAATTATTGGCTGTGTTCTCCCAAGATATTGGGAGAACATGTCCGTATTATTCATATTCTAACCTACACTATTGTTTTTTCCAATAAATGCATGAGTATATAGATATTAAAGCAGACTTTAATATCATAAACTGTATACTGTTTACAAGTGGATGTACGGTCACCATCACGTCACAGATTCTTTGATAGACTACCATTTTGAAGCCTCGGCTGCAGCATCTTAGCTATAGCCATCTTTGTTTTTAACGAAAGAGAAGAGACATTATTGGGATGAGAAGGTGGAGTTGGATAGCGGCTAACGCCGCCAATAGTTAGCTAGCTTGGTTATCAAGGTGCAGCGATAAATTCAGTGTGATCTTAATTGGGAAGCCAATTTAAAGACTTGTTTGTAATACTTACCAGAAAATAAATGGTGAAAATAAAACAGGTGAGAGTTTTTTTCAGTAGAGCTGAACTGAGTTGTAGCGGCCTGTCACTTAATATAATTTAAACGGGTGAGTTATATGAAAATGTGCCCCCTGTAAAATTGTCATGAACAGGGAAATTAGCAGTTGAGACAAAAACACTTTTTATAGCGGGCTGTAAAACTTTCTTCTGTAAAATCGGGCATTTTGCCAAGGGTCTCGATGGGGCTTGACTCACTTTTGGCCCTAGCCTCAAGTGGCCATTCAAGGAACTGCAGCACTAGAGGTTGCCGCTTGGGACGAACATCCCAGCATGAAGTCCAGTCTATTCAGCTAAAACTTCTGTCAGGATGACATGCTGGTAAAAAAAAAAAGTGCCAAGTTAAAAAAAAAAAAGAAACAAAGAAAGAAAATCCAGAGTAGAACCAGGATTACCCGAAAAAAAAAACGGAAATGCCGGACAAATGCAGCTGAAAGGTATACTGAGGTAACCATAGTAACTATTAGTTAAACACACCATCATTCCACCACAGACCCATAAGCTGTACTTTCAGATATTTTATCTTGCACTGTATAAAAGGCACCGCATTCAGCGTGTTCAGGGTCAGTTCTTCTCTGCGGAGGGAGAGAGTTACTGGAAGAAAGACAGAGCTCGTCAATACGACGCACAAAGTCAGGCTTTCAATCCCACAACTGTATCCGTCTCATATCCAATGGGCAGGAAGTGATTAGTCACATCACACACACACACACACACACACACACACACACACACACACACACACACACACACACACACACACACACACACACACACACACACCATAGAGCCTGGATGGCGTCAAAAAACAGAACATTGTCTGCAAAAAATATATATATATATTTAGTGATAAGGTTCAAGGTTTTCTGAGTAAGATGTACGTTACAGATAGTCCTCCCGGAAAGAACGACAGAATTTATAATTTAGTACCCCAATACAAAAGATATGTGAGGGTTTGGTTTTGCCGGACCCAAGCACAGACACGGGGAGGCAAGGTGAGGTGAAGGAAAAGGGTTTATTTAACAAACATTAACTGATGAGATGGTAGGGAGGAATGCAGCCGGCGCGGTGAGGTGAGGTGAGGTGATGTGGCGTGAGCAGCAGTGGCTGAAGTGGATCGCATGTACAGGGGAGTCCACGAGAAATGGTGCAATACTTTGGCAACTGGAGCGAGGGAAGCCACGGTGTTTCAACAGGGTGGAGTTGATGATGTGATTGAAGGCAGGTGCTGGAGATGAGGTGCAGGTGTGGAGATGATTGCCAGTTACCGGAAGCCACGCCCACAGCACCTATACGCATGCACACACACACACACACACACACACACACAACAAGGAAAAGACATGGCCGAGCCGTGATAAAATATTTCTGTTTTTTTTATCGACAAAATGGCGTTTGTCTGTCAGGTAATATTCATATAGAGCGATGAAGTCCACAGAGGAAAAAACGGGAGGTGGCTCGATAGATCAACAACAACATTTGTCACCAGAGACCGCCGCTTCCAACCGTTTTCAAAATGATCACGATTGTTCCAACCTTTTATCACCTTTCTGCTTTCCAGTGGCACAGCATAACATTTGTCCCTCTACTCAGAAAGATATATAATCTCCCCAGCGTGTTCTGGCTGCATCCTCTTACCAGTTGGACGTGCCAGTGAAATCTCTAAAAGCAAGCATCCAGGAGGATCCCGATCAGATGCCCGAATTGACCCGTTGGCGCTGGGGAAAAAAAGCAGACCAGTCTGTGGCCGGTGAGGTTGGAGTCTCTGATATTTTGTTGACCTTTTGACTGCACTGCCGGTTGTAAAGGTCCATCATCTATGGCAGCTCTCTCCTGGTGATGTGCTGAGCGGTTTTCGCCACTGTCCATAGATTTTTTTCGTGGTCCATGGTCATTATATGAATAATATATGTGCCATGCATTGAATGTGCTGTAACTCTGTTACGTTGTTCATTTTGTACACGTGATATCTATTGCCTCTGTCCATCCGGCGAGAGGGACACTCTTCTGAAGGGTTATTCCTTTCTTCCCTGTGAAAGGGTTTTTTCTATTTTTTGGGAGTTTTTTTTTTCCGATATGAGGTCCCGGGACAGAGGATGTTGTATGTGTACAGATTGTAAAGCCCCTCGATGCAAATTTGTAATTTTTGATTTGGGGCTTTACAAAATAAACTGAATTGAATGTAACTGCTGTTTGCTCGTTCAAACAACATGGAGGGAGCAGCACCATACAAAATATCCGAAGACCTTTTGTGTGTTCGTTGACTTTCCAGGTGGCTTTCCAGCCAGGTTTTTGACATTTTAAGAGGGGTGCTTGAGAAAAGAACAGGAAGGAAAATTGAGCGAGATCATCATCTGGGGCCATCATTACGCTCAGTACATTCACGGCAATCTGTCCATTACATTTTGTCTGTAATAAAAGTAGGATTGTGTGTGTTAGAGGAAAAGTCAGGCAGTCACCAAAAATGGTTAAGATTCGTCTTCCATCAGTCCACCTCCTTTTCTCAACACACAGACTGTTTACCTGCACAAATCCTGCTCAAACGTGATTGGTCAATACTTTATTAGATTACAACGGAATACCAGAATGCTTCAGATACCAACATCCTGACCTGTTGAATGTAGAATGTGTTCATGGAGGTTACAGCGGTGCTATCTTGCTATGGCTCAAATTGTTGGGCGTAATGACAGAGTGTATTGGTGACTTTAATCCTCACGCTTAAGCCATACCATCAGCGTGTGAACACTGCGCTTGGGCTGTGTGGGTGTTCTGTGTGTTGATGTATTTTAATTGTGGAAGGTGTCAGCCCACTGAGTATTGCACAACAGCACCTTTTACGAACTCGAGGAACATAGCGCCGTCACAGCGTAGTAAGTGATGGCACGTTCGAACACAGTTGTCATGGTAGTTACAGAGAGATTTTGTGAAAGAATTCAAATGGATGGAATCAAAAGTGCAAATAGAATCAAACATCACATGGAGTGTAAACATCGGCAAACCAATAAATGATTTCTTATCTTAGAATAAGAAATATGAAAATCGATCAAGTGAAAGACTGACTCTCCTAACAGAATAAAAAGCACTTGTTGGTCGCACCGGTGTAGCTCCACTCAGTCGCACGCCCAAGATTGATATTTGTTCACTAAAACAAAGGAACATCAGGAGGCCTTTACGGCGTAGCCTTAGTGGCCAATTATGAGTTTTGAAAGGCTTCAACCTTGAATGAGATGAGGCCCCGATTGTCATGTGTGGATCATTTCACCGGGGCCCCGCCCACAGCCCAACGCAGAGCGCTCGCTGACCTCGCTCGCTGCTTATCTCGTACACGAAGCGGCCTGAAGGCGTTGACCAACCACACGCCACCACACGAAGGCAATGATGAGACGCGGTAGGTGTACATCTGCCAAGAGGCGGGGGAGGCGCCAATGTACTCCACTCTGAATTAAGAATGTGTTAGTGCCCGACACATGTGGTGCATCATTATCGCTGTTGGGTGAAAACCTTGCACTCTCCTGGTTGCATCATCACAACTAAAACAATGAGGCGCTGTGCCAAATAAAGCTGCGCCTCGGGAGAAATTCAAAGGTACAAGGCCAACTTTAGCAGAGTAGTCTGCATACCTCTTCAGTTACGGGAAGAATTGTGCTCACAGCGCGAGCATGCGTCATCTTTAGTGCTTGTTGGATCGTTAGGCAATGTCCGAAATCTTCTTCCCATGGCCTCAAAGCAGGCTAGCTGTGGACCAATCCCAGTGTGTATAGTAACAAAGTATTCCTACTTTGTTACTATCCTTAAGTAGTTTTTTGGATATCTTTACTTTACCATTCATAGTTCTGTTGACTTTGACTTTGACTTTTTTGCATTTTGCAAAGGAAACTGATACTTTGACTCCGATACATTTCCCTTGAAACCTTTGGTACTCGTGATCAAATCTATCTTTAGAAAAATAATCATTATCATGAGACCAACATTGGGGACTGTGGTGGAACACAGACACAAAACTCCCAGTGATGCTCAGGATGCTAGCTAGCGAGCGACTACATGACTCTACGATGACTGATTTCGTAATGGAAGCAGAAATGGAAGCTTTGGTTTCACCTCTGTATGGTCTCGATCTCTAGTTTCAAGTCTTCTTCATTACAGCATGATGTTCATTTAGTAAATTATGGGCCATGTAGAGTCAAACAGATCATAAAGCAGCGTATGCTTTATGTGATTGACAGGTTGCTACCCTGTTGTCTGGTCTGTGAGTTGTCCATGTTTTCCGTTTACAACGTTAACCCTTTCACACTGTGTTTTCCCTTCATGAAAGTTAATTGAAATATTTTGGTCACCTAATAAATACACCTACAATTTGCTTTCACTTGTTTTTAGCTCCGCTCTCTTGTGCAGCCCAAATGCTCCTCCAGGCTTCAAAACGAAAGTCCACAAACCAATGGGTGACGTCACCTGCTAAAAGAGAGAATACTGGACTTACATCAGGTGGACACAAACACTATTTCAGATGAATGGTCATGCTGCTCCAAAACATGGGTCAAAAAACATGTTAACCTAACTACACAGTGAACAACGTTGTGTTGTGTTTAAATATTGTTCCAAACACTCAAGTGGCCCAGAAACAAAGGTGTGAGCTGAAGGCCAGCGATGTCTGAAACTGGCCTTTAACATTTGGTTAAAATGACAGTCACTCTTCCATCAGTGTATTCTATTTTATTCTAAGTCTCGCCCACAGGTTACTTATCTCAGTATTGCAAAAGAAGAAGAAGAAGAAGAAGAAGAAGAAGAACAGAAAACACATTGTTCATTGATGTCAGTGTGATTTTTTTTCAAACAGACCATTTTTTTTATCGAGGCCCCCGAGAGAGGAGTGGTGGTGATGGCGCTGCCCGTCTTAGACCTTCTCCGTGTGGGCGTTGGTTTACCAAACCTCCCGCAGCGGGGAGGCGGTGGGTTCATCACGCAGCACATTCCCCTCCCATTGGTCCCTGCTGGAGCCGCTGTGATGCGCCGCGGTGACACGACCGAGTCCGCGGCGATAAAAAGCGAAGGCGACGAGCCGCACAGGAGAAACACGAAGAGTTTAGAGGGTGGACGTTTGAAGCTCGATGCGCCTCTGAGAGTCTGACTACAGCTGGAAGCATCTGTCCAACTCCTGAGGTACCGACTCCACACTTTGTTTGTTGTTTTACTTTTCTGTCTTTTCTGGTCTTGAGTGATCCACACTTCATGTTTCTCTTCTTTAACAAAGTGCGGACAGAAATGACTTGGCTCCGGTGCGCCATTACGCACTGCATGCGCACAGGTCCATGACCAATACATCGTGTTTTTTTAATTAACGAGCTATTATCCAAACTGACTCAATTAAGAGTCAATAGTCAAGATTCATTTTCAAGAAGCAAGTCGTTTGATTACGAGAGAAATCATTCCTTCATTCTGCGAATCCTCAGAACCAAGCCGGTCCAATTGTGAGCCTCGCCCAGACTAACTGTTGTGCTGTTTCGTGTGTGTGTGTGTGTGTGTGTGTGTGTGTGTGTGTGTGTGTGTGTGTGTGTGTGTGTGTGTGTGTGTGTGTGTGTGTTTGCGTGTGTCAGGGACCTGGTAAAGAATGGAGTGGTATGTCCTGGTGCTGATGCTGAGCTTGCCGCCCTCCATCCGCGCAGATTGCTCCTCGCAGTGCGAGAAATGCGTGCAGCAGATCCTCGGCCCCGACGCCGCCTTCAGCAGCCTGGTAAGACCCGAGACCCCCAACACGGAGCTCTCCTCCCGTTGAGAGTCTTGACTTGACTTTATTTATTTGATGTGGACATCACAATAGCGTTAGAATTCCTAGCACATATCTATGCACAAAAGACAACCAGATACACTGTGTTGAGTTTATATCACGAATGCAAATTTTCAATCACCTTTTTTTATTTTTTAGCTTTTTTAGAGAGAGAGAGAAAGGTAGAGAAAAACTGCTGCCGTTTGGATAATGTATTGGGCTGTTATTTTATTGAAATGACAGGCAGCACCTATATTGTAAATAGGTTAACTTTGGACATCTAATCCGAACGTGATCCAAATTTAAACTTGCAAATTGTTGTCTCTCCAGTAAATGTAGTGGATTTTTTTTATATTTAAATTTCCTAAATCCTAAAGTTAAAGATGTCAATGTGTCAGTATGAATGATTGACCGAATAGACCTAATATATTGCCTAATAGGCCTCTAATGTGGGTTGCGTAAAATCTTGGATTTAAATCCTTCACTGCTTTGGACAAGCAGAGTGTGTGTTAGCACTTAGGGAAGTTACTGAAGGGAAACGTAAGAAAAAAAGTGGGGTTCAGAAAACGGCCAAAGTTACTCAAACTGACGCCAAAACCTGATATTTAGCCCAAAAATAATTTAAAAAAAGGTATTAAAAATACTTTTTGTGCGTCGCATCTCCCCGTGTGTGCGCGCGCCCCGATGCTGCTCTCACGCGCTTCCCCCCTCTGTGTCCCGCAGTCGTGCCGCGCGGAGTGTGAGGGGCAGCAGGAGAGCTGTGAGCGCGCCCCGGCGCGAGCGGACTACAGCCAGGACGAAGCGGCGGAGGAGGAGGAGAGCCAGCGGGCCGACCTGGTCAAGCGCTACGGCGGCTTCATCAAGAGGATCGACCGGAACAAGAACAAAATGTTCGCCTCTCCGTGGCGCGAGAACTACGTCCTGAAGGCCGGGCTGCTGCCCAACAAGTACGAGGACTTGCTGAAGACGCTGCAGGAGCGGCACGCGGACGCGGAGGCGCCGCCGGACGCAGACGACGAGGCCGCGGAGGACCAGGCCGCGGAGGACCAGGCGCTCCGCGGGCTCGTCAAGCGTTACGGCGGCTTTTTACGCAAATTCGGCCCCAAGTCAAAGAGGAGTAGCTCCGCGGAGGCGGAGAGCCAAGAGCCCGAGGAGCTGCAGAAGCGCTACGGGGGCTTCATGAGGCGGATCCGGCCGAAGTTGAACAACCTGAAGTGGGACAAGCGCTACGGAGGCTTTCTGCGCCGCCACTTCAAGATCTCCGTGCGCTCCGCCGAGGAGCCGAACTACTACGATGACTTGAGTTTATAGAGGAACTCTGCGTCTGGAGGTCTGAGCTTCAGATATTCAAGAAGCTCAAATCTGAAGCGTGAGGAGAAACCAGAGTAAGTCTGAAGAGAGAAACTAAGAACTTGTGCAGGTGCACTTGCAGCCCCTGTTCATCAGCACGTGTCGTGTGGCTGCTCTAAGCTTTGTGTGTAAAAGTAAATCTCCTCTGTGTGTTACTGGCATCATCGTCTGTCATTCAATAAATGATGCTTGTTTAATAAAACCATGAATAAACGCACTTTCCTGTTTGCCAGACGACTCCAAAGACTGATTTAAGCCAAAGTCCCGTCAACATATGTTCATGTTATTGTCTTCATCGACTGACTCGACTTTAATTGATTATCAAGATATTACTTACTTACATTTGGCATACGTCATATACACAACGAGTTTATAAAAAAACACTTTAATCCTGAATTTAGTTCATATGTAAAGTCTTTTCTCCATTTAAAAAAAAGGTAGGAGTTTGACATTTTAGAAAAACAATGTCTGCTTTTCTGCCAAATTTATCCAGAATATTTTTAACGAATATTTCTTAAAACTGTCAATTAAAAAACAAACAAAAAAAAACAATAGAACAAGCTAATGATCATACCACCAAAATATCTGTATGGGAAGCTGCTGGCTGGTAATTACAGCAAAAGGCCTGAGAGGAAAAAAAAAAAGTGAAATGTATAAAGCTGAAAACAAAAACGGCGGTTCAATTATCTACAGTATTTCCTTTTCATTGACGATTTATCTGGTCCCTTTATTTTTTAGAACGACATACCCCGCAACTCCAACATGAATGTGTTTGCCCTTCAGCTCAGTCGTTTAGCTTGTCTCCCGCGCCCCCCCTCCCAAAAATAAATAAATAAATCAAATGATTGCGCGCAAAGAACCCGAGAAGCTCAACGCTGAAGCTTCAGAAGCAGAGAAGTCAGAACGAGCTGAACGGTGAGGCTGTGGCGCCCCCCGGTGGCCAAACGACAAGCCTGCGTGACTGATCCAGGACCTGGTGCACAGGTCCAGATCCATTAGTACGAAAGCATATGAACTGCAATGATGTAAAGGCCTCCGGGTCTCCTACGTTATTACCCATTACACTTCTTTATTAACTTTATGTATTTACCTTGGTTTGAATTAACCGACGCATCAGATGAAGACCTCACACAGAACTGATGCAATATACTTTCTATACGGAAAAAGTTTATATTAGTAGATTAGATATTAGCCTGATGGTCAATATGACTTTCCTCAATAGAAAATAAAACGAGTATTTTTTTTTATCATCTCAACACAGTCTCGTAGTACCGATGGTCATCATGGGACCACAGCTGCCAAGCTTCTATGACAACGGAGCAGTTTGATGAAACACAATTTGTTCTTGAAAACTGAGCGTTTATTATCAAACTAAACAACACTGTTGTATTTTCTTCTCTTCAGCCTATGTGGAATGAATCCCTACAGAAACAGCTGTATCAAATATATTAGTTACCAATACATATTTACAGTCACGTCACACAGCGCTCACGCCAGATGCCTCCATATCAATTTAGTGACGGACGTCCACAAGGAAGGCTTGTGTGTCGAATGATAAATGAAGACCGTTGTAGAGCCGATCTGGAAAAGTCTAAATGTCCAGCGTCCAGAGACATGGAGATGAAGGCGATAACGAGCTGTGGGACTGGAGGCGAGGGGGACAGGCAGCTGTTCTGTGTCTCACTGCTGCTCCCCGTCATCCTGCTCCGGCTGGCTCTCCTCGTCTACGTCTGCCTGGCCATCCTCTTGCGACTCCTCTGCGGCGGTCTCTGTGGCGTCCACCACGCTTATGCTGCCAACCGTCTGCTGCGCGGCGGCCAAGCTCTGCAGCGCGGACTGCAGCGTCACCAGCTGGAACTGGGGGCCGACCACCTTGACGAAGCCGCCGCCCTCCTGACCCGCCGCCGCCGACAGCACGGTCAGGTTGGAGGCGTCGCCCCCCAGCTCCGACCCGGAGAGCGAGGAGGTCAGGAGGGTGTAGCCGCCGAGGCTGGCTCCGCCGGGGCCCCCCGCCATGGTCAGCACCTTGCCAAGCGGCAGGCCCGTCAGCTGGCTCAACGGCAGGGCGATCTGGGTGGAGCCAGCGTTGACCGAGGCCGGGCCGGAGATGGCGCGGGTCAGACGTGGGCGCTTGGGCGCCGGCGGCACGGGGACCGGGGTGAGGGTCATCAGGACGTTGTTGAGGTGCTGGGACTTGCTCTTCAGCTCCTTGGCTCGCTTCCTGTGCTCGTCGCACTGCTGCTCCAGAGCTGCAGAGGGAGGGGAGACAACACATCATCTGTATGCAGCGTCTGAGTTCCTCCAGAGCTGCAAAACAAAACACCGATCCATCCGGAATGTTAAGACTCCGTTCAGGACCCTGGTACTGACCGGCAAGGCTGCGAGTGTACTGCTCCCTGTAGCGGTCCATCTGGCTCTTGTGGCTGGCCAGAACCTTCTTCACCAGGTCCAACATCCCAAAGTTCTGCACGATGTTGTTGAGCAAAACAGCATCTGAAAAAAAAACACACACAGCGTGTTAGACATGAAAACTTGACAGTTTTCACACATCAAGATGCATTTCCAGCTTTTGGCGAGTAACTACAGCCAAATAACAATATACTGCCTTGAATGTCCAGAGCGAGCCGTGTGGCGTTTGGGACATGAGTGACATCATCGAAGTGGCTTGGTCTCAAACGTTTTGTTTGAATGAAAAAAAACATCTTGAGATGTGAAGTCAGAGAGGAGAAATCTTCTCAGACTTCGGTCACCCACAGCTTAGCCGCATAACACAGCGGCCAATCTCTGCACTAGCGAGGGTCGAGGTGCATGGCCAGGTATTTACAAGAAGAGTTGGAATAATTTTTTTTTTAAAAACAATATCCCTGGTTCTGTTGCATCGATAGATTATTTTCTTCTTTTCCTTTTCATTTGGCATTTCGAATGAAGAGAGACTCACAGTGAAAGAGTGCAAGAGTACTGACAGCAGAGAGAAAGAACTGAACAATTTAGCCAACGTTAATACATGAAATCCTTAGTTTAAACAAATTACTTAACTCTAAGCATGTTTGTTTTTGGAGTTCATAAATGATATACACAGTCACAGAAATGTAGTGTGTGTGTGTTTCTAACCTTTGACCTGAAGTGGTGGGTCACACACCCTCTCTTGCAACCCCTGCAGCACCTCCTGCAGCTCCTTCTGGAAGTCCTCCACCACCTCCTCCAGCAGTCCAGCTTCCTTCACTGTGCGCCAAAATGCCACAGAGTCCTCTGAAGAGACAGACACAGACACACATACACACACCATTAAAGAATACTGCAATCCACTCAACCAGTGTATTCCACACGATGGTGAGTGTGCATGCAGGTTGCTGTTCACCTCCAATGGCTGTGACCCACTCCGAGGTTTCCTCCGCTACATCCGGATACGAGACCGCTGCTCCATTCACTGCAACACAAGCAGCACACAACGCTCGCTAGACCACACCCCCAGACAACGGGTTCAAATCTGTTGCCGTGACACGATCACATTCCACACCCCCAGTGTTGACACTTTTCAAGCTCCACGGACGCTGAGGGACTTATCCAAAAGTGTAATCACGCTTCTCCACTTTTTGCTCAAGGAGGAAGGACCCATTACAGGAGTTACGAAAAGGTAACTCTGGTTCCGTGAATACCTGGTTACTCGAAACCTTCAAGGGCAAGAAGATTCTGAGAGGCGTGGTGGAGTCCACCAGAAACCCTACGAGTCATGTATGGAGGAGGTGTATCGCATAACAGCATTTTTAAAGTGCTGATCATGTGACTAAAGTAACATCAGCTCGGTTGTTAACGTTAAACACTGAAGCCGAGTCTACAGCTGGCCGGTGAAGGGTGTGGAACTTACAATCGGCTGACGAGGGGGTGACAGGAAGCAGCTCGGCAGGCTGATCCCCGCCAATGGACACTTTGGTCCCCACCAGGTCTATCTTAGTGCTGCGGCACGTGTTGGAGCAGACCTTTGAGTGCTGGTAAAAGTCCAGCTCACCCGAGTCCATGATCTTCCTGTGACATGAAACAGGTTTCAACAGTTTTTAACATCAGAACAGACGACCTGCGTTCATTGAAACAGTTCCACCGTGAAAAGGAAGGAATGAAGGAAGGGATATGGATCTACTGAAATACTAAATAAGTTGTCTATACCAGCTCGTATAACGTTTGAAATTAAAACCTCCCTGAGCTTCCTCCATCTTGACCCAATGCTGACAGACTTTCTGCATTCCCCCCATGCTCCATGCTCGCATGCTCACATGATGCGTGTAAAGAATGCTAATGGTGTGTTAGTGTCCTGACCTCACAGGCTTTTGAAATTGGGGTCAAAGTTGAACAAAGTTGAAATGTATGGTTGCTTACGAGGGGTGAGGATCATTTAGACACGTAAACAGTAGAGTCTGAACAGTGATTTTGTTTAAATGACAAAGAGCCACAAGTGGGCTGTGGCCTTAAAGTAGTAATACAATATATCACAATGTGTACAGAGCCCTAAATATGGGTACAGAGCCATCAAAAGACCCGAATTAAAAAAATCTAAAAATAAAATAGAAAAATATAAACATGTTTGAAAAACAAAATAATAGAAGAGAAGGATTGGCAGCAAAACACTTCAGTTTCAAAAGGAAAAGGACTCATTCTGACTCGTCCCTTTCACAGAGGGGAATTATCGATGCATTATATAAATCTTTAAAATCCCAATAATGAGGATAAATTTAACCCATCTCTGCATTAATTGTGAAAGCATGTTTGTTTTGTTTAAACCAAATTCCTGCACAATCTGGAGAACTAAACTGGATTCTCATGAAACATGCAAGTCAATAAATTCGGAGTTCTGTAGAGTAAAAACTCTTTCGCTCAAGTAAAACATTAGTGTATTGGATGAGTCCAGACCTGAGCATGGTGCCGTTGAGACGGATAGCTCTCTTCCAGTCCTTCAGAGTGGATTTCCCCGCTAAGCACACAAATTCCTTTGGGCTGATTAGCTGCTCATTGAACTGATCAGAGGGGCGAGAAGAAAACACATCTGCCATGAGACGTTGATGATCTTAAACTCCGTTGTTCTAAAATGACATCACGTACCTGGACGCATTTCACGTTGATCCCGGGGCAGACAAACTTCTTCCACACCAGCATTCCTTTGGCATCTCCGCAGGTGATCGGGTAGAAGACATCGGCCTCCACGTCCACCTCCTCGGTTAGCTTCACTGCAGAGACAGACACCAAAAACACCCTCACTCAGGTCTGTCGTCTGACCATGCAAACTGAGGAAGACGACTCTGTGAGTCTGCACATCTATTCACAAAGCCTTGCTGGACATGTTACCGATGACTGCCTCTTCTGTCGACAGAGAGTCTTGTCCGCCGGCCTCAGCTTCTGACTCCACTGCTGCCACCGTGAGGATGTCCTCCCTGGAAAAACCCACACACCTCTTGTAAGTTTCAATATAGCTGGACTACGGGACATGCTCCTTAACGACTCACATTTCACACTGTGTGTGTGTGTGTGAGAGTGAGCGAGTGAGCGAGTGAGCGAGTTGTTACCCTTGCGGAGGGGTCAACTCTCCAGTCACCAGCACCGCCTTGTCCTCCTCCACCTCGGAGGGGAGGTCCTCGCTCACCGTCTCCGGTACGGTGACGATCACGACCTCGCTCACGTCCTGCATGCTGACCTCTGACGAGGCCATGGAGGACAGGTGGAGCTACACCACACGGGGAGAGAGAGAAAAAGTGATCGAATTATTCATGTAATATTGCAAAAAGTTAAGTATTTACACCCCCCAAAAATTATCTTAACATGAAATACAAAATGTGCTACAACTTAAATGCACACTAAAATCCAGTGGAGATCAAGAAAGTAGCAATGGGGCTGATATGTGTTCATGAAAAAAGTGAAATATGTCTCTTATGTGTGAACATAAGAGACATAAGCCTTGTGGTGTGGCACCTGCTGGTTCCCACACCGTCACTGACAAGTCCGCATCACGTGACCTTAGAGCTACAGTGAACCAGTGGCTCTCAGAGGCGTCGTCTCAAACTCGTCAGAACTTTTGGTTTTAAACGTTAAGCGCACGCGGGCTCGTTAGACATGACTGCGACAAAGCTCACTGTAGTGAAGATAAAACGGTAAACTCTCGATGATAAAACACAAAACAATGTTCAACTCGAAACGTTACTGTGTGTGAAGAACAGAGACAGCAGCGCGAAGGTTCGCGTTACATTAAAGGAGAAATAAACTTGTAACGTTGATTGCAATTCTGCGTGCCCTCTTATTTACCTTAAGACCGAACAGGACACATACGACTTTAAGATATTAAATGCATCTTACCTATAGGTATTGATACAAATATAGAAAATAAACAGTCGTGAGTTTCTATATGTCGCCTTGTCTTCTGGTGAAAGGATGAGGGGACGAGGCTGTTCACCCCCACCGGGTGGCAGCCAGCTAACGTTAGCTGCGCGTCAGCTAGCAGCAGAGCGCGGCGACTGGACCCGCTGCGGGTGTTTCCTTCATCTTTCTAACAACAGCGCCGCCGTGCAGCTCTCTACTGTTGTTGGGGACCACTCGTACAGTTCATTCAATTTCATGCTCACAAGACTACTCCATGTTATTCCTTCTTCTTTGTGTTTATTTCAAGCAGATCGTAACATCCTTTTTTTTCTTCTTCTCCGCCTCCTCCGTGCTTTAACGGAAACTAGCGTCAGTCGTGTTTGCGCTACTGCCCTCTTCTGGCGTCGGTGAGCACCTACAGTGTGTGCGTTAAGCGGGTCAGTGCCGTGTTGTTACTTTGTACTGATGTTAGTACATAAAGCATATAAATTATGATTATGAAGGACAATGAATGAAACAAAGAATGGAGCAAACAGTGGTATTTAAATAAATGGGTAGAATAATATACACACGGTTTTATTCCATCCTGAAGCCATCACACTGTCAATTACTGCACTAATATAATTGCATTAATTGCACTAATTTCACAGCAAGGTATTATAACAGTTAATGATTGAGAAAGAACAGGTTAACTGTGACTTCACAGAAGTCACGCCAATATATTACTGTGATTTAGCAGTACTGTGTGAACTGTACAATGTAACATATTTGACTGTACAGCAGCAGTAAATCAGTGCAGACGTACAGCTCAACGGTATTATAGACTTAATAAACTTGACGTTTGTCGACATATCTCATCTCCGTGACTAAAAAACTGCAAATGCAGAACCTGTGTTTCCTGTTGTGGTATCTTTTGTGTCGGTCGGTTAAAAGCATGCAGACGATCTCCATATTTACGTACACTGTACTTGTATTTCTTGCCTTCATTTAAAAAGATCCATATTCTCCAGGTAACTAATGAGACCATAGTGAGACAAAACTGTTTTACACACTCCCAAGCCGCTCTCTCTCTCTCTCTCTCTCTCTCTCTCTCTATTTTCATCTCTCTCTCTCTCTCTCTCTGAGCAGCTCTGTTTTTAAAGGATCACTTCTAAACCTCCAAGTATAGCTTTTGATGCAATCTATAAACTACACTTCCCTTAACTAGCCTCAGTCTGATTAGAGCAACAAATAGGATTACTAAATTACAAAATAAGTTGTCATATTTCAATTTTATCTGCATCTTTTAGAGTTTATCGCTGTTACATTTTCTAAGTTGGATCTCTTTTGTTATGGCATCTGTAGGCTACTTTCCCTCATTCACATCATGTGATTATACAGGGAAAACCAGCTTTCTCTTTATTATTGGCCTGCAAAACATTACATGCGTTGCATTGAATGTATTGTTTATTTCCTTACACATCTAATTGTAAAGTACAGCCCTGTGGACATGGAATATGAAGATGTTTAACTGCACCTTTAATATGCGTAATGAATGTTTTATAAAGCAGACACATGTGGTTAAAAGTATGATTTTTATTCATTTGGCAAAATAAATAAAAACACCACGTTTTGTTTTCAGTATTTTCTGTATTTACAATGCATCTTGTTCAATAAATTGAAATACTAGTATTTTGTATTTGTGCATGAAATGTTGAACATAAATAAATATAGTCCATAGATGGGTCTAATATATAACAGTTCGTTGAAAGACGCGCAAATTTAGAGGAAGGGGCTGCCTCAGGAACATGTAAAACAAGTAACAGGTTCGCTCGATTATCCACGAAGAAGAAGCAGACATGCGCAGAGCGCTTTGAGAAAAAAAACATGGCGTTCAAAAATAGTAGCTCGTTAGCAAGTATGTGTTTGTAGCAGTAATCTCGTCCACCCAGTTTACACACGTGCACTCTATCGCTGCCCTGGAGGTGGTCAGTTAACATCTTGTAAAAATGGCTAACTCCGCCTGGTCCGAAAAAATACTGCAGCTCCTCCGCCGAATGAATAACTTTTATTTACCAGGTAAGTTGCACGACAAACAGAACGCACAGTCAACGGCGTGAAGATTGCTTTTTAAGGTAACAATGGTCGACGTGTTCCCGCAGGCTCCGGCCGGTCAAATTGCTTGAGGTTTGAGATAAACGAAGCGCAAGTGGGCTGGATTCCTCCGCACGTAGCCTCACTGTTGACACGGTATCCAGAAGTGTTCAGTCCGCCACACGGGGGCACTGTGTCGCTGCGCCGCAGCCTGGACTCGTACGAAAAGAGGTCTGAGGCTGTGGACGCGGTCCTGCGAACCATGAGACAGGAGGGCTCGTTCACGTGTCTTAAGGGGTGGAGAGACGAGGTGCATGAACACGCACATGCACACACACAAACGCACGCAAGCACGCACGCACACACACGCACCCAAACAGACATTTGAATATGACAGTTGACATTTGTGTAAAATACAATGGAATAATAACAGGAGTGTGTGTTTGTGTTTGTATGTGTATACCACATGTTTTCAGGGACATAAAAGGGAAGTTGTGATTGATTGTGTCAAAGACCTTGTTAAAGAAAAATTAAAAGGAGATGCAATTTCCTTCACATTGTATGAAATTATGAAATAATATAACAGCGTTTGTTGTCCTCATTTCAAAAGGCATTTGATTATGCTAAAATGTAAAGTGTATTTTCCATGATAGGGGACTTTTTTAAAATACATGTGTTGTGTGTGTGTGTGTATGTGTGTATATATATATATATATATATATATATATATATATATATATATATATATATATATATATATATATATATATATATAACCTGATCCTTTACTACTGATGACGCTGAGATCAGTTTCTATCATATCACACACTGGAATTAAACCTGGGATTGTAAAAATCCCATCCTCATACCTAAAATGATCCTAGATATTCTCAATAATATTTCAAGAAAATCCTAATAATTAGTATCGCAGTAATCCTGAAGTGTTCCTTATCTTTCAGAAGTACAGTGTGATGCCTACATTCTCCGACCCTCCTTTGATGTGTATGGAAAGAGCAGCTACAAGTAAGTCACTATGGCAGCTCCATTGGTTTGTGTCCGTGTTGCTGTGAGTTCACCGTGAGACTGAACCACAGGTCTCTTTGGAGTGAAGCGCTATGGAGTCCACATCAATGGCTACACGGTCGGCGACGGTGGGGAAATCCGCATGTGGCTGGCACGACGCTCCCTCACGAAGCAGACGTACCCTGGACTACTGGACAATGTGGTGAGCACACACCGTGACAGACTGATCCTAGATGCCAGTGATCGGTGATGAGAATTCAAAAAACACGTTTAATTCAGTATTTCTGATTTCCCAAAAATGAGTCCACAAGGGTGATAATGTTGTGTCTTTTGAAGGCGGCAGGTGGTGTCGCTGCTGGCGTTGGCCTCAAACACACACTTGTCAAAGAGTGTGAGGAGGAAGCGTGTATCCCAGCAGCCATTGCACAGAAGGCTCGCCCTGTAACCAACATAAGGTGAGTCTCTTAGATAGATTAGTTAAAGCTCCATTGTTGTTGGAGTCCTGATGAGCAATTGGCACCTGCCATCAGTGTGTGAATGGTGAACCACATGAGTACGAGTCCATTTTACATTCCTTGATTACAATGAACACACACACACACACACTGTGGATTTATCCACCATTGAAAATAGTTCCCAATAATTAAGTGTGGCTTCAACCGCTTGGGGTCAGAGACCTCATGCTGGAAGCACACTTCATGTTCTCCTGCAGGCTTATTACTTGGAATGCTTCAAGCATTCCAACTATTGTTCATCAAATCTTTAATAAACTTATTCAACTATTTCTTTCGTACGTATTTTGGACCTTATCTACTCCTTTATATTTTCAGCAACAGAAAAAAATTGAATTATTCAAATATTCAGCTACTTAAGGACACATATGGTATGACTTTTCATATTTCTGACATTCTAAACTTTCAAATTATTAAGCTTTTTATGATTTTTGTATGATCTTTTTTATAATGGGACCCAATGGGGAAATCTTCAAATCATCTTCAACTTCAAACGTTTACAGGTTCTCCATACTTTCAGCTTGACAGACCATTTAACACTTCAAATGTTGACAAAGCCTTCAGCTAGTATTGTATAATTTCACATTTTTTATATTTTTTCAAATTGTTAAGCTTTCTATGAAAATAAAAATGAATGGTTTCCAATAAAGAACATCTTCAAATCCGCTTTAAACTTCTTCAACTTCAAAAGCTTAAAAGTCTGCCATGCTTTCAGCTAGAGACACCATTTCAAGTTTAAAATGTTGACAAAATATTCAGCTATTCTACATGTATCAGTTTTGTGATATCTTTTATAGTTTTTTAACTGTCTGCGTTTTCGTTTTATGGTTTTTCCACACCTTTTCTGCCTTTATCATTGGTGTGTATTGGGCAGCTCAGAGCGGGCGACGTCATACTTAGAGTGGAAAGAGACGTCAGGATCTTATGAAAAAAAATGTTTAAATTTGCCCTTCACTCCAAACCGTATACTCTTTGGGCATAATTTATAGCTCAAAACGTAGGAAATCTTGTCTTCTTTACACGATCCTGTTGTTATGAAAAAAAGTAGAAGCGCTGTGCAAGTTGCCACTTCACAGGAGTTATCTTAATTGAAATAAATTAGTCAATGTTCCAAGTTCAAAATGTATTAACTTGAACTAAATTCAGTCCCAAAAAAACTGCTAGTTCACAGAATTCTTCTATGGTTTTCTTCTTTAAAACTGGTTTGATGCCCGTAACAAGCACTCCCTCCAGCGCATATGCACAACACCGCTCTTTACGTTAAATAACTAACTACTTGAACATATTTTCTAGCTACACCTACGAGGATGAGGACGGTGTGTTTGCAGAAAGTCAGTTTGTCTTCGATTTGGAACTTCCTCGGGAATTCAAGCTCCGAGCAGGCGATGGAGAGGTCCAAGACTTCTACCTGCTGCCAATAGATAAGGTTGGTGTCGCTGACATGGATATTGAAAGCTCCAAGAATTAGATAATACGTCTTGAATTCTGTCTTCTGTCTTGGTTTCAGGTTAAGGAACTGCTGGCCACTGATGACTTCAAACCCAACTGTGCCATGGTAGTCTTGGATTTCCTCATCAGACACTCGTTTATTGATCCAGACACAGGTTTGTTTAAGATTTTGAGATTAATTAAAAAAAAGAAAATTTACAAATTCAGAATTTTTAATACATTTTAGGATTGACTGTATTATTTTCGTTTCAGAGCCGTGCTATCAGGAATTTGTAGCAGGACTCCATCAGACATTATAAAGTGCAGCTGAAAACGGACTGAGCCTACTGTCGAAGACGAGGACGCACAACGTTCTTTCTTTACATTTTAACCCGCTAACCGCTGGGACTAGGGGGCCTGAAAAGTGCAGATTGGGAAAGATGAAAAAAGATTTGAGGATAATTTTGGGACGAAACTACCTCGACAGCAACAGGAAGTTCAACCAAATCAATGAAGAAATCCTGCTAGTATAACGTCACTAGCTAATGTGAGACTGTCTGACGTTAACGTCACTAGCTAACGTGAGACTGTCTGACGTTAATGTCACTAGCCAACGTGAGACTGTCTGACGTTAATGTCACTAGCTAACGTGAGACTGTCTGATGTTAACATCACTAGCTAACGTGAGACTGTCTGACGTTAATGTCACTAGCTAACGTGAGACTGTCTGACGTTAACGTCACTAGCTAACGTGAGACTGTCTGACGTCAATGTTGAGCATATGATAACATTACGTTAACGATGTTACAGCTCATATCATCGGACTCATATTTAGCCCGTATTTCCTTCATTACTAATCTTCCTCCTCTCTTGGTAATACGGCCACTAGGAGATCTCTCCAATGCATTTGGTACAATTTTCTTTTATGGTATTTCTTTTTTAAAAAGTGCTTTTTATTTAACTTTGTTCATTGTTCAAAGTCAAAACACGCAAATGATGAATTATATTAAATGATGATCAGTTTTATAAAACAAAACAGTTTAACTGTTTTAGACTATGTGTGTTATAAAAGGTTGCAAACTCATCTGTTCACACTGCACTTTGGCCTATAAACAAAAACATGTAAAACATCAATAAATACATGTAGCACTTTTTGTAGATCAGCATTTGATGGAGTTCTTTGTAAGTCCCTTTGTATCAAAACACAAGTTAAAATAAAGCTGCTTTTTAGGTCCAGTACATGGGTAACATCAACGACACAGACAACAATTTACACACATTTACAAAATTGACAAAGTTTTTTCAGGTTCATATTTAGCCTACCACTAAAAGTCCTCAAATATGATTTCCCACTTAAACAGACTATACATTATCAAAAAAGTTCAAAATAATAAGTAAAGTAAAGGTTTTCCTTTCTGTTGTTGACTTGTCAGATAATAACATAATGGGTAAAGATGTTTAACATATCTCACAATAATTTCATGTGGGATACAGTACTTTCTCATTACCCATACATTCTTTGCTTTCCATAGACTCCTTCTTTGACACAGTCAATGACAGCCCACCATGTAGCCACCGTAGCTGTTGGATTTCTCTGTAAGCAGCCATCATTCATGTCATAGTAACAAACAGGAAGTCAATACAATATAGCCATGGTGACACAAGGAACCAGACACCTCGAGCAGCAGGACATGACCAAAAAAGGTGTTGTAGCGTTTCACAGGAAGGCCAGGGATTTTCTCCTCTGGTTTACAACTTATGGTTTTTAGTTACAATGGAACTATTCACACTGGACCATACAAATTCCGAGTCATTTTCAGTGAACATGCCTACAGGAGTTGACCTTGATTGGAGTGGGGAGAGAACATGTTGTACTTCTATTCTTGTGATCTTACATTTTTGGCCAAGTTTGTGCATATGGGATGGCTTGTGGTCGCCTTTTGCCCGATGATCCGAGCGAACCACGACCCACCCAAAACGTAGCAAAATGAGCCTAAGTTACAGCTCCATCCGGCTTTAGACAAGTTCTAATGATTTAGGTCCCACACAAGGCCTTTTGCCTACTTTCATGGTCTGTGACACCGTCTCCCAACGCCTCCACATTATTTCCCATTTTAGTTTCATGTTGCCCCCTTCATATAAATGGAACACCATGAACCTTTGTGGGACTGGAAAGGTAGTTTCCAAAAATGTCAGAGAGGTAAGGATTACTGCTTTTATAACCAAGACTTTTCCAGCCATTGATATATATTCCTGCCTTGCCATTGGATGAGTGTGCCCCTAATTTAGAATAATTTGGACTCCCAATTAGAGTTTTCCATATCTTTTCCTATTTGTACTCCTAAGACGTTGGTTGTATCAGGCCTAGATGTTCCACTGGCTCTCCAGTTTAGGCAGATCATTTTACATCCTGATTCATTAACTTTTGTTAGGAGACCCTGGCGGAAGACTCAGGAGATGCTGGAGGGATTATATCTCCCAGCTGACCTGGGAACGCCTCGCGATCCCCCAGAATGAGCTGGAAAATGTTGTGGGTTAAAGGGAAGCCTGCTGCCATGGCGACCCGACCCCGGATGAGCGGATGAAAATGGATGAATGTTCCAGATGCCGCAGTAAAGTCACAAATCAACTAGATGTCGCTTACTGATCTATTGTTGGTGCGAATGAGAGTTGGTTACACAAACTGAGTTTTGTCTCTTTACCTGCTGCCCCTGGGATTGGGAGGGATCTGATTTTTTTTTTACTTGCCTTATATAAGGCATGGGGCTTAATTGCAAGAATAAACAAGGAAAGGAGAGTGGACAACCTAATTTGACCTTGAAAGGTGCTGCTCTTTTTCTGAACTGTAATTTAAGCATACAGCAGTGGCGGACCCTGGCAGTAGCGAGCCTGAAGAATCACAAACTTATAACTATTTTATAAATTACATGTTTTTGTTTTTTTTATGATTGAAAGTTATAGATTTTTTTTAACCACTTCCTGGGTGTATGCGGAAGAAAAGAACCTTTGAATGTATCTTAAAATCAACTCCTCGCAAAGTCAAATGTAGAGTACCTCTAGAAACTTACAAAAATGTTCTCTTATTTCAATTACAATAAGGGCTGGATTTATAAATAAATGCAAAGCTTTTGAAACATGTTTATCTTAAAATAAAGTACTTTAAAACTATGAATATTATTTGATTCGTCCTGCAGCTTTAAATTCAGTTAATTTAGAAGTTAAGTGGTGTCACCCAAAATAGCTACATTTTTCACAAAACTAGTGTTTGCTGATTATAGCATTAATAAAACCACCAGTTGAGCTGTTTCTGTTAACATCGTTAATCTTGTTCAAAATCCACATCTCAATTTCCAGTCATAGCGCATTAATAAATATGCAGAGTCCAGCTTGACCCAATTTGATATCTTTACTAGGAAGTATAGAATAAAGTTCAGTGGGTTTGACTTTGTGGCAAAAGCATGAGTTATGACAAAAAACAAAATGAACACGAAGCATGTGAGAGTTCTCAGTTACAATTTATTTCCTTTAGAATACATTAAAAAAAGACAACTGGTAAGTAAGGATACGTTCGTATACAAAACAATATTCCTCTTACAAATAACCAATCCTTTAGGAGTTGCTTGCATTTTGTATTTCATAAATTGACTTTTTTTATTTTTTAAAGTGCGTATACCACACTGACATTTTAGTTTTAAGCTGTGTGCAAATAATACAACATAAGCCAGTAGAATATCACATAGTTAAAATAACATACAACAGAAAAAGAAGCAATGAAAAACATTTAAAAAATAGTTGACATAACGAGTGACCAGGCAGAGTGGAAACGAAACACACTTCCGATAACACCCTGACGTACAGCGACACCAGAACTTTCCAAATATAAGCTGTTATTTAAATAATGGGAGTGTCCTGGACAATGAATAATGGCTGGGTTAAAACACTGAGGGTGGAGTTACTGCACCGTTGTGTCTCACGTGCTCAGATTCAGTACAACGACAGAACAGAAATGCAGCTGCCGTCATTTTGCTGGTTTTGTTTTTATTGCTGTAAAGTTACTGCCTTTTGACTGCACTTCCTGTAAATGTTGCAAATTAGAAGCCTACCAGTAAGTAGGGACATCCTACGACTTGCTGCAAGCTTTTCAACATAAAATCTGGACAGAAAGTGTTGCGCTTTGTTGATGACAGCAAAACAACAATAAAGTCACAGGAACTGAAAACAGCATTTGAGTTAAAAAAACAAAACTCGGACATGAAGCCAAGTGTAGTGATGGAAATGGTGCAGTAGATATGATAGTGAATTCATAAAGACAATGAGGAAATATGGAGAAGGACTTGAGTTTGGGACTGGAGAAGAAGGGAGGCTTCTTACTAAAATATGATATGTAATATATGTATAAAACAAATCAAATTAGAAAAAAAGTCTCAAATGTAACCCGGCTTTGAATAAAGGTCTGGTCCGCCTCATGTTCAGGACCTTTACTATGAGAAAAGTTGCAGTTACTGTTTGGAGGAGAAAGCAGCTTTTTAACCCTTTGATATTCAAACTGTCAGTCCACGTCAATTCAATCACAGCATGTTCTGATTGTAAGTTGACCTAAACGTGATCTCAATTTAATAAGTGTTGCATTTATTAACAAGCTTGTACAAAACACTAAAATCAGTTGGTCTCATTAACGTTGTGTATTTACGCTCAAACGACAACAATCAAAATCAGCTCTTGAATTGAGGTTGTGTCAAAGACGACAGGTTCATCCAACAGAAACACAAGCCTTCCTAGAGTGAGGCTACGTTTCCTCACGTGAATGAAGGAGAAAGAAAAAGACAAGCAGTCATGCTGCCAGCCCCGGAAGCCTCAGTTAGACAGTTAGTTAGGCAGGCGTACATCTGGGGAGAACTGAGGCACTGACTCTCTTCCTGAACTGGTCTCCACTCTAAAACCAAAGCTACGGTTTAGCGCTTTGATCCTTCTAAAAGTGAGTGAGAGCCATGTTCCCTTGTCTTAGCCTTCTTTAATAATGTCATGTCTAAAGAATCCTAAACACAGGATTACAGTATGTTCATTTGAAAGCTAAAAGCTATAACCTTGTACTTAAATGTATATACTCCCTTTTCCCCCCATTGCATTTGACCTTCCTTTTCCTCCTTAAGCCTGGGTTGACTTTTCTCCTTATAACTCCTCATTCAATTGTGCCCACCTGGGTGACAAAGCAGACACGGAGAAGGGATTTCTTTTTCTTTTGGCCTGGTTTGTTTGTCCCTCCCCTCCAGATCCTGTGTGACCCGACACTTTATAGCAGGAGGCAGCCACTCTTCTTGCCTCGCCTCTTGGCCTGCAGCGCCGCCCTGGTGGCCATCTCGAACACCTCCCGCACGCCGTCCTTCGTCTTGGCAGAGCACTCCAAGTACCCAAAGGCATTGATCCGGTTAGCCATTTCCCTCGCCTCGTCTGACTTCACTGGCTCCTGTTGGGATGAACCGAAACCATGAACGGACACCACCGACTTGTAGACAACGGACACCGTTTACAAAGTCACATAGATCGTACATAGAAGCGCTTAACGACACAGAAAAGACCTTACAGAGAAAGCTGAACTTCTCCTTTAACTTTCGCCTTTTGTTTTACATTGTAAACACTTCTGCATGAAGGGGCTCACGTTTAAATGAGTGTTTAAATAGGAGGTTTCAGTGAAGATGCATGTGTTTGGGAAGTAGTGAGCAAAATACTTGGATTATACTGGATGGACTGTGTGAGAGTTTTTAAAAGAATGTTAATGTTTTGATGTAGTTTTGCTGTAGTTAAAACTGCCTTAATTGGTCGGTTTGTTACTGTCATTGTGCGACTTTAGTAAATCCCAACTCACCGTTTAAGACATCAGAGTCGCACAATAACACAAACTGACTGACTGATCTTGGCAGGGGTCGACCATCAACTGTGTTCCGTGAGGTAAAGATGCAGATTTTGTCTACACAAAAAAATCAATAACGGCTTCAGTTCCCCGTCAGAAAGGTCTGACACCGACTATGGAGAAGAACCTCATACAACACACTGCGAGACATCCGAACGATCCCTTTTAGCTATTCAGCTTTCTGCTAGCTTCAACAGAGTTCAAAGCATGCCGGTCTCGTTGGTAAGAAGCCAGCGTGCACAAGTGTAATGCTAACGATGTCGCCTCATGTGTAACGTGACGACATTTTATGGACTCCTGTGAATTCTGTGTCAACTTGGCATGCTTGAAATCCCCAGTAGTTGAAAAGGCTGCTCGGTGAAGTGACGGTCTCACTGACCTGTTTCATCTTAGCCAGCTCCCGGCGCGTGTGCTCGTCATTTCTCAGGTCTTTTTTGTTTCCCACGAGAATAATGGGAACATTGGGGCAGAAGTGCTTGACCTCAGGAGTCCACTTCTCTGGAATATTCTCTGCATCAGGCACAAGGTGTACGTTTTGAACATGGAACAGATGCCAACAGAATGTTTAAGAAAAACAACAACGGAGAAGGAGGAGATGGTGATGAAGAAGAAAAAGAAGAAGAAGAAGAAGAAGAAGAAGAAGAAGAAGAAGAAGAAAAAAAAGAAGAAGAAGAATTACCCAAACTGTCAGGGCTGTCGATGGAGAAACACATGAGGATGACATCTGTGTCCGGGTAGGAGAGAGGCCTCAGGCGGTCGTAGTCCTCCTGACCCGCTGTGTCCCAAAGAGCCAGCTCCACCTGCAGCAGGACGAGATAGTGAGACCCATCTGTGCAGCAGTTTCTGTGTTTATTTATTAGATTTTGACATCTTGAAAAAGGTTCACAACAGATGCTCCTGATTTGCATCAAGAAGGGCGGGTCTCTTTAGATTATGCAAATGAAAACAAGAACATTTTAAAGTCCTTTGTAAACGTGGGGAAAAAATAATTTAAGTTTGTAAATGATCAGAAAAAAATGTGTAACTGTAGAAAGAAAAACAATAACAAAAGGTGAGATTAAACAAGGACAGAAAGTAAATGTCTTCACGGTGACCAATAACTCTTCCAAGACTCGTATGGAATGTGAATATTATGTTCAAGGAATAGTTCATCATTTGCGAAAATACATGTATTCTCTTTCTTTGTGAGCATGAGGTGTTCAGATGGATCTTAGTCTGTGTGTGTGTGTGTGTGTGTGTGTGTGTGTGTGTGTGTGTGTGTGTGTGTGTGTGGCAGAGGAGTGGAGGGGGGGGTAACTACAGAGCTGGAACTAGGACTTTGTTAGCCTAGCTTAGCATAAAGACTGGAAGCATAAAACACACACACAGCATATGTCTGCATAATGAACAGCGTACCTGTTTACCGTCCACCTCAATATCTGCCACATAGTTTTCGAACACCGTGGGCACATAGACCTCAGGGAACTGGTCTTTGCTGAACACTATGAGGAGACAGGTCTTGCCACAGGCGCCGTCACCGACTATCACCAGCTTCTTTCTGATTGCAGCCATCTGAGAAAAAAAAAATGAAGACATTTAGCAGCATACAAGATCAGGGATGTTTACAGGAGAGTTTGGGGAAGTCAGAGATTAAAAAAATGAAACAATAAAAACACAGTAACTTGCAGAAAACGTATTTGACACACTGTTACTATGAATAGCTTCATCATCTGACACAAAACTGTTGAGCCATGGAGTCTGAAGAGGCTCAACAGGAAGTGCTGGGGGTGCGTATGAAGTAAGAAAATATTTTTGCACCGGTTTGCAATGAATGAAGCATTTTCCCTCTTCAACCGACCACTTAAGTTGATCATCATCAAATCAAATGTGTCATGTTTTAGCATCGCTTAATTACGTGCTCCTAAAATATTAACCAAGGACAGCTGCAATATTTCTTCATAAGGTTTTTTTTTTTTAGAGAAGTTAAGCAACCAAGCAAACCTTTTCTTCACACAGAGCTGTTGCTGGTGTGATCACAGAATGAATCTCACAGTAAAGCTGACAATAACTCTTAGTGGCACTCTGACATCGCCTGGATGTGCATTGCTGCTTCATGGACACATCAAACACACCACTTTCTTATCGTCCAGTGTCGTCATGCATTCTATCTCTGTGGCTTCAGGTCTGGGTAAAGTCAACAGCATTCATCCTGCTAGAAAATGTAATATCTGGCATATGTTAGATCAATCCATCTGATATTCATCCCCAAAACACAGTACAATCACAGAACAAACACCATTATCACTCGGTCTATACAACATTAAAGACATCAGTGTGTCTCCACTAAAGTTTCACCTTTGTGCCCAAATACAACAGTCAGCGGATGGATCACCTTCTCGACGTTCACAGACAGCCACAGTGGCGCTATGACCACCGCCTATGTGAACCACTCACCCGCTTTAGAGAGCGGGACGGGGTTACCGCGTACACCAGTGAAAAACTGTAGTGTCCGTGATGCGTTCACGCACCTGACGGATATGCAGAATTTGGCAAGTTTTCGTTGCATTAGAACTTAACTTCCTCTCCGCTTTTAACCTCTTCGTGTCAGAAGAGCTGTCGCACCCGTCGACTCGACCTCCGGTGAATTGCGTCACGTTACAGACAACTCGCGAACCTGACGAACACCTTAATCGACACGTAACGTTATATTATAATTTGTCCTCCATTAGTCACCGAGAATGAGTAGTATCGGCAAACGTCTCGCTCGCAGCGGGTTGCGTTCCACCTAAGGAGGCTAACTATTAGCTTGCTGACTTTGCTGAGTTTTCCGGGACAACTGGCCTCTTGTCAAACTGGACTGCTCACATTGGTAGAGCGGTATGTATTGACTGTTCGAACCCCTATCCCTTACACGTGAAGCAACCGAGCAGAGACATATTGAGAGTAGTTACTTAAACGCAGTTTTACCGTATTATTAGATATCCTCGCCTTTCTTTAGTTTTTCCTGTCGGACCTCTCAGTCCCGCCCCCCAGTGCCACGAAGATTACGCCCGCCCACACCCCGTACTTTGGGCCAATGGGATGCGCTGGAATAATACGCGAATAGTAGTTTTGCCAACCAGCTGATGCATGTATAAAATGCCGAGTTTCGTTTTAAGGTTTTCCCCTAAATAAAGTTATATGAGTCCCGTTTTGCCTCCGAGGAACGTTTTGCCCTCAGCTTGCATTCAAACCGTGCAGCCTGAGTTAGAGTTGCCTTAACTAGGCAGGGCAAGGAGCCATGTAAGTGGACTGAATAGAAACCCCCCGATATTTTATGGGGATGGACATGATGAACACTGTCTGTGTTCCCGACTGATTTCTCCACTATTCATTTCACATACATTATGCAAGACACATGACATACATTTTCCAAACTAATACACTTATAAAAATATAGAAAACCAACAAGATATTCAATTCAGTTTATTTCATATAGCCCAAAATCATAGATTACATATTTGCCTCAGAGACTGCATCCTCTGTCCTGGGATCTCACATCAGGAAAAACTCCCCCCAAAAATCGTTAAGGGGAGGAAAAAGGGAAGAAACCTTAGGGAGAGGAACAGGAAGATCCCCCTATCAGGATGGACAGAAGAACAATATATGTCATGTGTACAGAATACAACAACATAACAGTTATAACACAATCAATGCATGTGACAGAAATAATTAATTTAATGAGAGTAAATAGGTATGATGAAAAAGTTAAAACTACCAAAAATAACGGCGTGATATGGAAATACTAATGGTATTGTCAATACTCGGTATAAGTCAAATGGTCGAGGTCAATGGGAGAAAAGCCATCTAAATATGTGTCAGGGTTTACAGTTGTTTCCAGGGTTACTCTATTTAATGATAGATCGATACTGGTTCAATGCAGGATATTATTTATATAGTCTCTAATAATGTGTGTGTGTGTGTGTGTGTGTGTGTGTGTGTGTGTGTGTGTGTGTGTGTGTGTGTGTGTGCATGCGCGTGTGCACATAATGAATAATGACATGTTATCAACACACATTATTTTATTTGCTATTGCCACATTTTATTTTAAGGTCACTATTACCTATTATTCATCATACATCATTCATCATGTCCAGCCTATGTCATACACCATTAACATTCAGGCAACTGGTGTGTTACAGGAGCACGGGAACTCTTCTTCCTTAGGAACGTATGCATGGTTTTGGTCTGTCTCTCATTTTCCTTCACTTTTTTTTAATGCATATGGCTACTGACTAAATGTCTTATTGTCAGTGTAAACACACTCCACTGGGTCAGAGTAAGTAACTGGTCTGTAATTATAAGAAAGAAAACAGTTATATTAGAATAGAAACAATAGTATTACTCAGCAATATTTCCCAACACATTTTTGTTGACAGTGCAGTTTACTCTGAAGCCCAACAGAGGGCATTCCACCACCACCAATGGTCACCACTTTCATTATTGCAAAATAGGGGGATCATCTATTGAAATCTTGCAGTAGAAATGTAATAGTATGCATGAAACTGTACCTGCACTGTGTCCTGGTGAGAAATGTGTTTGTCCATCGTACCGTACTATGAATTTTTTCATGTCATGCTATACTGTGACATTTTAATAACACATTCTTGGCATCTTATGCTTAGGTTATTTCATGAGATACTTCACTGCATTTCTTTATTATTCTTTATTATGGTGATTAGTATTTGTGTCGTTTTCTAACTTTAGTTTGATCTTTTTATGGCATACTATATGATTACATGTATTACAACATTTTAGTTGGCCTATTGTACGATATCATGTTACATTACATCATGTATGACTTTTTATGCTTTTTAAAAATCAAAAAGATATACTATAATATGATTGTAACTGCTACTTCTAACGTTACTACAACAGCTTTTACAACATCTACGACCACTTGGTTTGATGATTCTATGTTAGCTCCATGCGCTCCAGGTCTCGTCCTTCAAGTCCTCTTGTTCCATCAGCAGACGACAGAACTCAGAGACGTTCACCAACATTTACGAAACATGGAAAGTCTCCTGCTCCAACAACAGACCACTTTCTAAACGACTTGTTGCATCAGTTTTCATGAAAGATCGTTCAAAACTGTGTACAACTGAAACGTTAAGTTGGTATATTGGGTGGTGTGTTGATCACCTCGTTGTGTAATCACAATGTGCCTCCTGTAATGATGTCATGTTAAACCTGAGAAACATCACATTATATGTAAGTCTTTTTCAGTTACAAAATGAATCACACTGGTTAAATGGAGACCCTCTCCTCAATGAATGAATGTTGAAGGTAAAAAAGATTGTTTATGGATAAAAAAAAATGTGACAAACTACAACAGAAACAGACTTAGTGGACAACTGATGACGGAAATAAGGAGAGGAAGTTCTAAGATGTGAAAATGTTGGCCATGTGGGGATACCCTCAAATTGGTACATAATCCATTTTTTATTTGTTTGAGGTTTGACTGAAGCTTTTTCAAACCATTTGTGCCTGCAACTGAAATTTAGAATTTATTTTTCTCTTGAATAAGTTTTTCTTATCACACTTATTTTTTGGGCACATGATGAGACTATTATATTTTTCCATATATTTTATTATATTTTAAGAGGTAGTCCCTAATCAAATTCAGCTTCAACTTTACTGTCTTTGCACATAGTGCACCTACTGGGACAACGAAATGTAGTTTAGCATCTGAACAGAGTGCAAAAGAGAAGCAGTAATGTTGCAGTGCAATGTGGTGGATAAATACAAATTAAGACAGTATAAACAATATGGAAAGTATAAACAATGGATATGAATGCAAATTTATACAGTATATATATATATATATATATATATATATATATATATATATATATATATATATAACCTAATATAGTGTGTAATGCCCTACATCTTAATATAATGTGAGAAGAAAATAATTAAGACATTTAGTTTATCAATCTATGAACTCATAACATGTGACGTCAAAGATATGCACATATGCAGGGTTACATTTAAAAAAAGTAATATTGAATAAATATTGAATATGTTTAATAAACACAATGTTAGCATTTTTCTCCTCTAAAATACTGACTTTTGACACTTGTGTTTTTTGTTGCCATCATAATAAATACAGTCTTTGCAAATGACGTGATTCAACCTGTTTGTGCCCAATATGGAAAATGGAAATTCAGTAAAAAATGTGCACTAAATTTGACTTAATGGACTCTTAATAATGACTTGAACCTTCTCCTTCCACCTCTCCACCTCATGTCCTTCATCTTTGGTTCCTCATAATCTTGTGTCCTTAATCTGTCCTGGATCAGATGCTGGATCCAAGGAGTCCAAAGAATGCTGAATGCTCGAAGCTGAAACCCACATACTCCTCTAACTCCTCCACAAGAGGGTTACAAACTCCAGAAACTGCTTTCGATCACAAGACACTGAAGCGCTGTGAGCAGGACTGATGGTCTGGGTCCCCCGATCGCTGTCTGCCTGGAGCAGATCTCCGGTCAGCAGCCAGGGGGCAGCAGGTCAGTGCCCGCTTTACTCACAGACAAGGCGGCCTCCTCTGTGAACACGGCCACACATCCATGCTGGCTCCATCTTCTCAAATGTGAGAACTTGTTTGTTTTCCTGGACTTACAGAACATTCAAAGAACATGTTGAGAAAAATAAGATAAAAACAATGCATCATAGTTTAAAAACTGGGTTTGTGTATGAAAACCTTATCAGCAGAGTCACTCTGAGTTATAGAAGAAGTATAGAGGAGCAAACAAATAGATCTACCTAAATCAAGTATCTCCAAAGTATATATTCACTATGAGCATATGAAGAAAAGAATGAATGTGTAACATGTTCACATTGTCGATTTTGTGGACAAGAAAAATGGATGGGTGCATTCGCGAGTCACTGCGCAACCGGCCCCCAATGCATTGTGTCTGAGGCCTAAGGAGTGGAGCCATTGCTCGTGAGCTTTTGAGCCCGCCTAAAGGCTCAAAAAGTTTCAATATGTTTTTGTGCAAGACAGGAAGTGCTGCCGCCGGCGAGTTGCCGCAAGACCGTAATGTCACGGGAGATTTGGAACCAAGCTGTCAATGTGTCACTTTATAACGTTTCAATACACTTTAAAGTAGATGCATAGATTTCCATATGTGGCAAGTATGACTGAAAAAAAAACGGACTCTTTGTTCGGAGCTGTGACAGAGACCGGATCAGTCATGTGATACGTCTTGCTGGAGCATACATCAGTGTGACCTATCGGCCGGTGACATCCTACTTAATTGTTCTTCGGCAGTAATGTGCACAGTATGCATTCAATTCTGACGTATACTTAGTATATATTATTTCATTTTTGAAATTTATATATCCTTCTAACACTGTTTTACAATGTCTTCTACCACAACCAGTCCAAATCCACTAAACCGCCTTGAAACTGAAACACAATTTGGAACCACTGCACGAGAGGCGACACACCTGAGACGGGTCGTTGCCGGACTCTGATTGGCCATTCTGCCTTTTCTGCATCTCCTGTTGACAACTCTTCTGCGGCTTGGTCAATGAAATACAGACATATAAAAATAATTAAACGACAGACCTGCTCCTTCCCACCTTCCCTCCTGCTGCTCGGTGACTTCCATATCCACATCAACTCCTCTGACTGTAAAACAGCCGCAGAATTTCTGGACATCCTTAGATACTTCAACTTCACTCAGCACATCTATTTCTACACCTACAACCAGTCACATCCTGGATCTGGTCTGCTCCACAGAACTCATCATCAATCACCTCTCCGGCTCCGACCTCACCATCCCAGAACCCAAACAGACGCAACCCTCCATAATATCGAGCCCATCTGGCCCTCATCCTTGTCAGCCTGTCTCACTAAAATACCCTCCACATTCCACCCTCGTTTAGCCCCACCCTTACAGACCTGGTCGACCTCTACAACTACACACTCTCCCCCGCCTCGATCAGCTTGCCCTTCTCCCAACCAGAACGGTTTCTTTCACCTTGTAAGACTCCTCTTCTCCGCGATAAATACACTTCTCAAACCTATGGACCATCGCTCACACTCCTCTACCACTGTTTGTTGCCAAACGCATTGTTGCCAACCAACTCCAGACCCACCTGGACTTGAACCAACTCTATGAACCATTTCAATTTGAATTCAGATCTCACCACAGCACAAAAACGTACATAATCACCAACGACCTCCTCCTCTCCTCTGATGACCATTACCTCAGCATCCTCATCCTTCTGGACATCAGTGCAGCCTTTGACACCATCAACCCCTCCATCCTCCTCTCCCCTCTTGAGTCCTTCCTCCACATTACTGGCACAGCCCTCTCCTGGTTCAACTCATACCTCTCTAACCGCCAACAGTTCATGAACGTCAATAAATCTAAGTCTGACACAGCCCCCAGTCCCTCAAGGTGTCCCCCAAGGTTCAGTACTTGTTCCCCTTCTCTTCACCCTCCTACGTGTTTCCCCTTGGCAACATCATACGCCACCACGGTGTCCACTTTCACTGCTACGCCGATGTGCTGGTTCAGGTTATTTAATCCTGCTTTTAACCTGTGATGCTGGTTAACTATGTTTTTGTTTTGATTCTTACGTCATCTATCTTGTTTATATTGTTGTTGCTGCTTTTTCTATTATTTTTACCATGTAAAAAGTTAGTTGTCAGTCATTGCTTTATTTGAATGCAGATACATGCATACACTCAGTGGCAACAACTTAATGAATACATATATTTGATCAGAAAATGGATATATTGATACACAGCTATTAAAACAGTTGATGTCACTGCTGGATTTTAATGTTAAGATCACTTGATGGGAATGTAATGGAAAAGAAAACGTATTCACACTTCTGTTTCTCCCTCTCAGAGCTACACGGTGTAGTGCTGAACATAAACACTTCTATTCGAGGTCTGACAGCGTGGCGTTCCTGCTAATGGAAATGTATCTTATGTTTACAGGCAGTCGTTGATGACAGACTTGTTTAAGTCATCAGATTTTTCTCCCCTCAAAAAATTTAATTAAATAAAAGAAAATCCATCAAGCCATAAAAATGTGTAAGCGGTAAAGAGTGATGATTTGTTTTGAATGGAGCTGCGAAGTCAGGAGAAAAACACAACAAAAGGAGAAGCCCAACGAGGTGAGGACGGAATGTGGGCCTGTGTTTCCTGCAGAGACTGAGGGAACGCGTAATTAAAACTGCCCTCAAAAGCTCACCTTGTGCATTAACGGTGTGTGTGCGTGTGTGTGTGTGTGTGTGTGTGTGTGTGTGTGTGTGTGTGTGTGTGTGTGTGTGCGTGTGTGTGTGTGTGTGTGTGTGTGTGTGTTTGAGTGAGTGGTGGTCTCATTGTACCTGGAAGTCCGCAGTAAGCTACTTCATTTGTCCCGTAAGAAAGTGCTGCCTGGTTAACCATGATTAATACCTACCGAATGCTTATCTGCGGTTTGGGCTGCGAGGCGCCAGGTCTACTGTTGTGAACCGGAGCCGTATCTTCATTAATCAAAGCGGGAGCTGCTGTCTAGTTAGCATTCATCATGGGCTATATTATGATATTCAGATCATTCAGTGTGTGGGGAAGCGTGTGCAGAGCTGGTCCTGGACAGAGAGGGAGGTGGGGCGCGGGGGGGAGGAGGGGGCAGAAATCAATGCATGCAGGAAAAAGCTGTTCTCAGCAGTAAGGGTGTTCGGAGCTCAGTCATCGAGTCTTTCTCTGCAGAATTAATGAGGCGGCTTTTTACGCCGTACGGGCTGCGGAGGTCTGATGACATCCGTCCAAAAACATAAAGGAGACGGTGATATGGGGCCAGAGGGGGCGTGATGTAAGGGCCAGAGGGGACGTGATGTAAGGGCCAGAGGGGACGGTCATGTGGAGGCCAGAGGGGATGTGATGTGGGGGCCAGAGGGAACTTGTATTTTTTTTTGGGAACGAGAGGGTGGTGCTGGGAATAACAAAAGATAACTTACTAGCTTATGCTCACTCGCTTTGTTATCAAAGTGCATTCACAATATTAATGGGGTACAAATTCTGGCCACCATGTGGGGGCCAAAGAGGCCGTGATGTGGGACCAGAGAGGACGATGATGTGGGTCCCAGAGAGGACGGTGATGTGGAGGCCAGAGGGGACGATGATGTGAGAGCCAGAGGGGACAGTGATGTTGGAGCCAGAGGGGACAATGATGTGGAGGCCAGAGGGGACAGTGATGTTGGAGCCAGAGGGGACAATGATGTGGAGGCCAGAGGGGACAGTGATGTTGGAGCCAGAGGGGACAATGATGTGGAGGCCAGAGGGGACAGTGATGTTGGAGCCAGTGGGGACAATGACGTGGAGGCCAGAGGGGACGTGATGTGGAGGCCAGAGGGGACGCTGATGTGAAGGCCAGAGGGGACGTGATGTGGCGGCCATAAGGGACATGATGTGGAGGCCAGAGGAGACAGTGATGTGGGGGCCGGGCACAAAGACAGCAGAGGAGCGTGTGGCCTTACGGACAAAAACACACACGTGTACACTGGAGGTGCAACGGATCATCAAACTCAGTCATTTATCAGAGCAGCACAATAGAAAACAAAGGAGCAAATCTAACTTCTACAGATCCATGATCAGGTGTTTTTGCTGCTGATAGTTGATAATTCATCTTGTATTTTTTTTTGGGGACGAGAGGTTGGAGCTGGGAATAATAAATGCTAACTTACTAGCTTATGCTCACACTTGCTTTGTTATGAAAGTACATTCACAATATTAATGGAGTACTAATTCTGGCCACCTGAGACGACACCTGTCCGTCACTCAAACAGGAACGCCCTTAATTATGCATAGTTTTAGGCGGTTGATTTATATAACATTCATTCCCCGTACAGTTGTCAAGAACTGGGAAGTCGGTTTTAGTGACCAAATATGTTTCTTTTGGTTCCAGGCTTAAAACAAAAGGTAAAGGGGGGCATTTCAACTTGGTGGGCTTTGGGCGACTCGCTTTTGGAGCCAGCCTCAAGTGGCCATTTCAGGAACTGCAGTTTTTTGGCACTTCTGCTCTCGCTTCATATTTGAGTAGTTTTAGTCAACTTGGGTACTACATAATACATAACATCAGTTTATACAATATTATACACTGTTATGTATTACTGTATATTTATTAGTTATAACCACTGCACCAGAATCCCCAAGGTCGCTGTGAGATAAAGGTGAGGATAGCAATCAGAGGCTCTGCAAGCAAAACGAATGATATCGAGGCAAAGCAAGGAAAAGTAGTGCGAGGAAAAGTAGTTGCCGAGGTACCAAAGCCATTTATCTGTGTTACAAGTAAATTAGGTGCCTGTTTTGAAAAATGTTCTACCTGTTTTAGTGGTCAGAAACTCCACAGGGTTTTATTTTTTAATGTGTAACTGTTGTTGATACTCCATTCCAAGTCAATATAAATCTGAATCTAAGGAAATCTAGAACAACATGACTAGATTCAACATGAAAGCTTCTCTAATAAATGTTTTAGGTGAAATGGTTGTAATATGAAATGTGTAACTTAAGAAACCCATAGAAATTTGATCACCCAACTCTGTAGCTCCACTCCGCTTTATGACGCATTTTAGCATCTTTTATCTCACTGCTTTGGTTTTCCCGCTCGTTTTAGTTCAGTCTCACTGCTCACATCTCATGTGGTTTTTTTTGGTCCGCGAGCAGAAATAGCTTAGAGCTAAAAAATGCTCTAATAACTCCAAATCTGCCAAGCCAGCATATTCTCACATCAATGCAGCTTGTTTAGTGGCGCTAAGCCTCAAACTTGTTACCTTCATAGTGTCTTTTCCAATTGAACAATCTGGTTTATGTAAAGAGCAGTTTGGCGTCAACTTGTCTCACAACTCATGTGACTACCGATTCACGTGTTGAGCAAATGCAACACAACCGTTGAGGCAAAATGTACACTTTTTTGTTTCAGCGTCTCGTGGGACAGCAGACAGCAGTTCCTGGACGACTGTATCCATAAAACTAATCGAACTGTAAACAATGAGGAACACGTGGAAGAGGAAGTCTTGGGTATCTGCTGGCTCCACCGGAACCCCAGAAATATAGCTGCTAGCCCCCAGAGGCTTATCTGTTGTCAGACAGATGGCTGATGGGTTTCCCGAGATCGATCTGCCCGTAATGCCGTCAGTGTCGGTGTCAAGATGCCGAGGAGCGGTGACCAAGCGCCATCATTTCGCACATTGTGAGTGGGAATGTGTTGTCCAAGCACAAAGCAGCTGACGGGCTCAGTGAGCGCATAGCTAAGGGACATAGCGGTGCATTTAGCAGCGGAAGAGCCTGATATTTCCCTCAGGAGTTGGTGGATACCAAAAACAGAGCTAAAAGGAGAGTCATTATGGAATACGCTTCATCAGGTGGACAGAATATTGCAATTTGAAATGAATGCTAATGTGTCTCTGTCACTGCTGGATACGTAAAAGAGCAACTGTTTATTCAATATATCAACTCAAATGGTGGTGACTTGTGTCTGCAGGTCATTTTTGCTGCTGCCAAAGGAATCAGTTATTGCAGTTTATCAGAAATAATGGTTCAGTAATATAACAAACGATAATGTAATTACAGTTT